>NC_142532.1:10842378-10902378 GCF_964205215.1 Stylophora pistillata
GACGTTGGCTTTGTAGATCAGGCTTGTAGAGAGACATTTATTATTTAGGGGGCAGTTCGTTTTCGTCCTGCAGTTGCATCCATCTTGCTGGGTAGTTTGGGGGGGGTGTCGAGAATGTTTTTGTTGTGGCGGCTGATAACAGATTCCATATTTTCCATGCAGCAGTAGCTTACTTTGACTGTGTTCTTGTTGAAAATTTTGGAGTAGCGGTGCGATTTCGGGAAGTGTTTTTGAATTAGGGATAGGAATTTTCCTGCGATGTTGATCTGGACGTTCTTACTGTAGGGAGGGTTGAACCATATTGTTTTCCGGTCTCTGTTCTTGCGGGCGTTAGCTGTGGGTGCTTCGTAGTCGCGGAACTCTAGTTTGCTGTGGTATCCACTTGCTTTTAGCACAGACTCGTATAGAGGTTTGGCATTATCGAATACTTCTCTATTACATGAGTTGACGGAAAGTCGTCGGTTGATTGATTCAGGTAGGTGGGCGATTATGGGTGGCGGGTGGTTGGACTTCGTGTTGATGTAGAGGGGATCGTTATTCGGCTTGCGGTAAAGATGGTATTTACCAGATTCGAGGTTAAGCGTGATGTCTAGGAAACTGACTGCTTTCAGGTTAGTTGGGATGAAGATGGTGAGGCCGTGCTGTTTAGAGAGACTAATGACAAAATTCAATACATATTACATGAAAAACAGTTTTTCCAGAAGAGGACCTATCGTTTTAACACACTTCTCCAAGAATCAAATCTAAGAAATATAACCATTAAGCAGCTCTCCTCGTTAGTCTACAAATCAAAGGCACTTTTAAATTTGAACTTTAATTCTATTTCTCCACAGACAGTGAACTTTAAGGATCCCAATTTTAAATATTTTTAGATCTTCTAATTTTGATAGGCTACTTTAATTATTTTATTTTACTACATTTCATTTTATTCCATTTTACGAACGACCCCACAAGCGTGTAGTCGCTTTAACAATCATCGTGTTTAAATAAAGTCTTTGTATTGTATTGTATTGTTGTATGAATTTCTTCCTGATTCGTTCCGCTTGAGGTCCTGGGGTGTTTTTTAGTAATGCGAGTCCGTCGTCTCTGTATAGTCTTGAAACTTGAAGCATGAAACCACGAGTCACGGAAACTTTGTTTCGTTGTTGATTTTACTATTTCTATTTACGCTCTATTTTATGTATTGAGCACTATACAGCCAGCTAAAGCATCTCCTCCATATAATTACGCTCCTGACCCCGTTTAGTAGAGCACTATCGCCGCAGCTGACTCTCTTCAAGATGAAACAAGTTAGATTTGGATTTTCCAAACAAGTACCTGACATGCCTGATCGACAAAACGGAAAGCGTCGTCAAGCGCATGCGATGGAAAGCCTACTTCTTTGACAACCCGCAAGACTTCGACACCATGAAAAACGAAATTTTCGGCTTCAAGTCTAGAAAATTCCCGCCTCCAAATGGCGATCTAAGCAAGTTTGAATGCGACCATTTTGATTCTTTGAAGTTCATAAAATTCAGGAAAATACAAGATCAGTTTCTAGACCAATTAAACCGCGATATAATAAAGATCAAGATGTCATCTAATGCCTTCATTCCAGCTGACAAGACCACCAACTACTACGAACTTTCCAAAGCGCAACACGACAAACTACTTCACAACAGCATCACCACTTCCTACAGAAAATCGAATACCAATACAGCTGATTTAATCAACGAAGAAGCAAAACGCACATCCACCAACCTTAATCTCGCAGACCACACCGAACTCATCGCTACGAAACATGCCTTCATCTCGTTAAAGGAAAGACAACTTCGCTAATAAACTAACATGCCGGCTAATTAACTCCGCTACGAATGACTTAGGCCACATCAGCAAGTCTATCCTAGACAAGATTAACAACAGCATCCAAAGTAAAACATCTCTCAACCAATAGAAAAATTCTTCAGAAGTCATCAACTGGTTCAAACACATCCCCGACAAAAACAAGCACTCCTTCATTATATTCGACATCGACAACTTCTACCAGTCCATATCTGAAACCCTCCTATTAGATGCTATCAACTTCGCCAAAACGAAGCAAACGATCTCGCTGCCCTTGCTTATATTATAGAAATTGTTGTGCCTGCTTTCGTCCTTCTCTTATATGTTGTGGAGACATTGAAGCAAACCCAAGCCCAAAGAAGTCGCAAAAATGTCAAGAATGTGAGCAGACCTTAAGGAAAAATCAGAAGCATACAAAATGCAAATTAACTTGCCTTGCAGTAAGTTGTCAAAGCATCAAGAACAAAGTCGTCAATATTGCTGCAATCGTCCATCAATACAAACCAGATATAATTCTCGGCAATGAGTCCTGGTTATACCCAGATATTGAGAACAGCGAAATCTTCCCAGATAATTATAACATCTATCGAAAAGACCGCATATCTGACAACCATGGTGGCGTTTTCCAAGCAGTGAAGAAAGACATTATCGTTACTCATCGCGATGATTTGAATACGGACTGTGAGATTATTTGGACCCAATGTCAGATCCAAAATAAAAGATCAAAATCTCTATTCTTCGCTTCCTTCTACCGCCCAAACAAGACCGATATAAACAGTCTACATGAATTTGACTCATCTTTAGCCAAATTAGGCGATAGATTAAATACTAGCAATGTAATCGTGGCGGGAGATTTCAACGCCCCAGACCTTAAATGGAACGACCTTAAACTGACAAATTGCTCCTCCAGTTCTGAACAGTTACTTGAAATCATCGATGAACATAGACTTACCCAACTAGTAAAGGAACCTACGAGAGATGATAACATTCCCGATCTTGTGTTGACAAATAATGTCAATATCATTAACAATGTTAGGGTAATCCCGGGAATAAGCGATCACGATATGGTTCTTCTTGAAGTGAACCTGGCATGTAGAAAGAAAGAGCCAGTGAGACGTAAGATTTATATGAGGAAAAGGGCAGATACCACCCGTATAGAGAAAGAATTACAAGACTTTGCGAACGACTTTGTAGAAATGAAGAACGAATCCGTAGACACAAAGTGGAATATATTTCAACAAAGACTCACTGGAATTATGGACTCCTGTAAGCACACAAGTTTACTACCTCACGCTATAACCTACCGTGGTTTAATCGTAGCCTGAGAAGACAGACAAGGAAAACTTCCCCATCGCCGACTCTTGAAGAAACTTGATTATTACGGAATTCGTGGCCCACTACTTAACTGGTTTGAATCGTTCCTAACACAGCGTACCCAATAAGTGGTAATTGAAGGGGCATCATCTGCCCCTGTTGTTACGACATCTGGTGTCCCCCAAGGAACAGTCTTAGGACCGCTACTGTTCTTAATGTATATAAATGACTTACCTGATACTCTTAAATCTACTGTTAGACTTTTTGCTGATGATGCATTGTTATATGGGACAATTTGTTGTGATGAAGACACAGCCGATCTCCAAGAGGACTTGTATAGATTAGAAGACTGGCAACAAACGTGGAAGATGGAATTTAATCCTGCAAAGTGTAAGATCATGTGTTTTACAACCAAGAGAGATCCACCAAAGCGAGAATACGTATTCTGTGGACAAATCCTAGAAGAGGTGGAATCTCACCCTTATCTGGGGTAATGCTCGATAACAAAATGAGGTGGTCACCACACATTGAAACAATCACATCTAGGGCAAATAAGGTCCTGGGACTTATCAAGCGAAACCTGTGGAATTGTTCAAAGTCAGTGAAAGAAACCGTGTATATGACACTTGTGAGGCCTAAACTCCAGTATGCCTGTAGCGCATGGGACCCACATTACCAGAATGATAGAGCCGCTCTAGAAAGGGTACAGCGGAGAGCAGCCCGCTTTGTCACTGGAAATTACGATCGAACAACGAGCGTGACGGAAATGCTGCAAGACCTACAGTGGGACACACTTGAAACAATGAGAAGACATGCAAGGCTCTCCACTATGTACAAGATGTGCCACGGCCTCCTAGATGGGGATTGGGGGCATTATTTGATAACAAACAAAGAAACGAGAACCCGAGGAAGCCATGATTTTAAATTCACTGTACCGAAAGGACATAAAGATATTTTTAGATTTTCTCTTTTCCCTAGGACAATAACTGAATGGAACAAACTCCCAAAAGAAACTGTTTCCAGCCAATCCCTCCGTATTTTTAAAAGCAAACTAACTTAAATTTATTTATCGGTAGTTTTAAATAGTTTTTAATAATTTTCAATAGTTTTTAATAGTGTTGTATATTTAGTATAGCTTCACTTATTATTATCTTAGAGTTGGCGTGATGTCCCAAACGATTTTGCCGACATAACGATATTTAGATTTAGATTACATTTAGAAACCTATCACAACATAACGCCTCAAGATACCGAAATCATCATGTACTGCAGAAAATGACTACTCTTCGAGAATGACTCCCCCTGGGAAAAGAAAAATAACGACTCCTTATTTGACGTAACCATGGGCAGTTACGACGGCGCTGAGATATGTGATCTCGATCGTCGGCATATTCATCCTCAGCTCTCTGAGCTCGAATTCTAACAACTGCGACATAGGACTGTACAGAGATAGTCTCCCTCGCAGCCGTTCTTAGTCTCATCACGCAACGCTCCTCCCCACAAACAGACGACGGACTCGCATTAGGAGTCTCGTTAATGGAACGTTAGCTCTGTGAGATCTCTCCTGCCAAATTGTTTTTGGCGAAGCTTATAAATAAATAAAAATAAAATAAATACTAAAAAACGCCCCAGGACCTCAAGCGGAACGAACCAGGAAGAAATTAATTAGTCTCTTTAAACAGCACGGCCTCACCATCTCCATCCAAACTAACCTGAAAGCAGTCAATTTCTTAGACATCACGCTTAACCTCGAATCTGGTAAATACCATCCTTACCGCAAGCCGAATAACGACCCCCTCTACATCAACACCAAATCCAACCACCCGCCGCCCATAATCGCCTACCTACCTAAATCAATCAACCGACGACTTTCCGTCAACTCATGTAATAGAGAAGTATTCGATAAAGCCAAACCTCTATATGAGTCTGCGCTAAAAGCAAGTGGATATCACACCAAACTAGAATTCCGTGACTACGAAGCACCCACAGCTAACGCGCGCAAGAATAGAAACCGGAGCTTGTTGATAAACAAGCGGATGAACAGTTCGACAAGGGCCTCAGTACACCAAGGGCTGAACTCTTGAAGAAAAAGGCCTAGCCAGCAAAGAAAGTTTTTCCTTTAGTGCTCGAATATAATCCAATTTTGCCAGATATCCAAAACATCATCAGAAAGCACCTTCATTTATTACAATCATCGCCAGAAGTCAAAGAAATTTTTTCATCCAAGTCGATTTTTCCCGCTTATCGTAGAACCAAAAATCTTAAGGAGATGTTGGCACCGTCAAAATTTCAGGTAGCGTCCAGTGGAAGGCAGAGAGAGGAAGACGGGGGCTGCTCAAAATGCGGCGGGAGATGCGATTTATGTAAAAATTATTTCATTCAAGCTTTGGGGTTTCAGAGTTCGGCAACCGGCCTCCGATATCCAATTCGGCAAAGGCCGTCTTGTTCGTCACGAAGCGTCATTTATTTAGCCACCTGAGTCAAATGCAACCTACAATATGTAGGCTCCACCTCGACTGAATTTAAAGTTAGATTTCGTAACCACAAATCGAACATGCTGAAGAACAAAAGAACTTGTGAATTGGCAATTCATTTTAATGACTCTAAACACGAAATTTCTCAAATCAATTGAACAAATTGGGTCTTTTTGAAAATGCCGCACACCTTGAACGATTATTACTCACTAGGGAGGCCTATTGGACCGCGCAGTTATTTACCCTTAATCCTCATGGTCTCAACAAACGGCGGAAATCTAGATCCAAACACCGCATTAATTACTACAATTGAGCAGCTTCCATTTTCCCAATGTGACACATTTCATTGTATTTCATTCCGTTATCGCTAATAATTAAGTTAGATTCTTCTTTTTGCCTTTTTATTGTTCTACTTTTCTCAGTTTGCAATTTAGACCTTTGTTGTATTACGTTACCTCAATATTTCTGTATTGTATATAAGCCGCTCACAATCATTGTAAACCGCTTTTTAGTTTTGAACTTTTAACCTGAGGAAGGCCGAACGGCCGAAACGTCGTCCATTAAACTAGTCCAGAACAGTCAAGAGTTGGTCTCTTCGTTACGTCCACCTTAACGGTGAATATCGTCGAATAATCCCCGAGACGAAGTCGAGGGGATTATTCGACAATATTCACCGAAGCTGAGGCGAATAATTGTTTTAGTACAATTTCAGAACTGAACAACAGAGAAATTTCTAAATTATCTCATTTTAGTAACATTTATTAACATTTTAGTTTAACATTTTATATAAACCGCCCGGAGCGGTTTATACTGATAGCGTCATATAAGGAACCGTTCGACCAATCAGATTGCTGGAAACTCTTTGTTCAGCTCTGAAATTATACTAATTATATATATATATATATATATATCACTTTAATATATATATATATATATATATACCACCATCTATATATATTCCACCATCTATATATATATATAGATGGTGGAACTCTGCACCGGTCACAGTTTTGCAGAGGTCATGGGTTCAACTCCCTAACAAGCCTGAATTTTTTTCGGACTCATTTTAACTACTATTTAATTGGTGTTCATTACTGCGAAGATCATTCTCATCTTCATTGGTATAATGTGTTAGTTGCGATTCCTAAGGAAACATCAAAGCCAAAATTTTCTCCTAAAAGCATGGTCTTAATTCTGCAACCGACAGCATTGCTGGATTTTCATTTGGACGATCTAGTATGTCACATCTTATAACTTATAGAAGATTATTGGGCCAGCAGGTTCAAGGAGAAAACTGCGTACTTGAAAATGTTTGAGCAGAATTCTCTCCATGGTTACTACTTTCCTTTCAATCCTAGCAGCATTGTCAGTTGACAATTCGTTCCTTGGTTTCTCATTAAAAAGTATCCGTAATGAATCAACTCCACAAAAAACCTCAATGGCGTTTGTATATGGAAAGCCACCAGAATTCAAGGTAAGCAGTCGTACATAATCAATTACAAAAACGTATAGGAACAATATAAGTTGAAATTTACTTTAATAATGTACCTTAAAAATCATGGTAAAATTTCGTTAACCAAACGCTTGGCTAACTTTTTGTATAAATTCATCTCATGACGTTATAATTACGAATCAGGTGAGCGTAATGCACAGTCTTTATGTTATAATGTTACGAAGGCCGGTCAGTAAAGTTGATCCTATCTTAGCCTGCGAGCTGCAGCAGAACCTTCTGGACACGAAAAACCGAAAAGTTTGTTCCTCCTTGGAGAAACTCTTACAACTCTCTTGGATTACTTGAGCGTCTTTCGGATACATAATGGATCTCCCAGTCTCCCGCGCAATTCGCTAAGTCTCAAGAGGGTACATTTGAGTTTGTTTTCTACTAATCAGGTAGAATTTCTCGTTTAAAACTTTTGCACTTTTGCCGTTAACAAGCAATAACTCCTGCAATAACTGGACCAGCATCTCATCATATTTTTTTTATTATTCTTTCTATTCTGTCTCTACTGAAGGCCCATAAACATTTTTTGAAGGCAATTTACAAACACATGAGGCTACACACAGCTATGGTATGTATATCCAGGAAATCATAATCTTTTAGTATATCATATTGTTTTGGTACACAACCCGGGTTTGCCATTTTAATTTTCTTAATCGCACTTCGCTTTTATATCATACTTTATGGACAATTTGGGTCATGCAGGATTAGGCAATGATCAATTTTCAGGGAATTTTATGGCGAAGACCATAAGTAAGGGATAAAACTTTACTCTTTCCGTCTCTGAAGTAAGACTGAAGTATACTTGATATCCTTTGGTACGTGCTCACAATGACACTGTGGAGTAAAAATGAGAAGAATAATTGCTCACTTGATGACTTCCTCATATGTCTGAGTGGAATTGAAAGAGAACGAAGAAAGCTCCTCTGAGGATACTGAACTCAGCTCAGATAATTTGCTTTAGTTCACAGGAGGAGAAAAAGCTGCCCTACCATTTATGGTCAACCATGGCAATTTAAATTTGACGAGTATCAGACGACTGCTGAGAAAGTCCAAGGTAAACTTTATTTTATATTTTCAGTTTAATCCTTTTTCAAACTCTACTGGTTTGTAACGTTCTAATGGGTTCTTTTCCCTATCATAATGGGACTCGGATACTACCAAGCGTAGTAAGGCTACTTTAGTTAAAGCAGCGATTTGTCGTAAGCCTGGCATTAAGCTCTACTTTAGGTGTGGTCATCTGCGACGAGGACTTGGCAAAGCCATGCTATGTTATTGACGCTCACCCTTTCTAAATTAAGCTGAGGGGGATTCTTCTGGATTCCTGAACCAAGAAATAAAGATGTAGTTTCTTAACAACGACATCGAAACATGACGAGGAACCAAGCTCTCGGATGCAGCTGGAAAACTTGGCTCTTGAGGAATGAGTTTATATCGAGCACGGAAATAGCATTGCAACAAAGCTCTCACTTAGCTCTAAATATGATCAGAAAAAGATTTCATGACTGCATGAATACACCACACTTGCATTTACGATCGATGAGTGGTAACTTGAAACTCAGAAGTGTCTCAACAATTTTTTTTGTTGATCTGAGTGTACATCTGGTTTAAGTTGTTCATAGGTCTTGGATTCCCTTACGAAGGACATCTTGTACTAGAAGCGATTGCTCAAGGTTGCATCTTCATCAATCCGAAGGTAAGATGTTAAGACATCGTTAAATTCAATTCGGGGTAAAGTGACTACTTTAGGAAGATGGGGTGTAACATGGCATCTTTTTTGAGGGGAGGAAAAAATCTGCCCTTGTAATCAGTTTTAAAGAACTCTTTGATGCCACCACGCATCAAACTCAAATGAAATATTCATTTAGTTGATTAAGAGGCTAAAAGTTTTATAGTCAGAGAAAAGCTATGGGCGATGAAAATTGAGGAGTAAGGTTCAGTGAGTTTATTAGTTACCATGGTTACGCCGAAGTTCGCTTTTCTAAGTCTAGGAGACAGTTAACCCACTCTCTAGAGAAATAAGGCTGTCAAGGGTTGTCTGTTTGTTTTGGTGGTTAGATAGTTTGCCAGAAGTAGAACGATTTTTTTCGTTCTCTTGAAACCTGGCTGTTTTAAAAATATATTACTCTGGAGGTTGGGACTAGCTTTAGCGCCCTTTGCCATTGTGATGAGGTTACCGTTGTAGGGAGTAAAATAAAAGAAAACTTATGGACCGCCCGCGGAGACAACAAAATAGTTCACGATGTAAATAAGCAAAATCCTAGGTATTTGATGTGTAAAGTACTCACAATATTGATGGTGCACTGTCAAAAGATAGAGTAGTAACTGTAACTTTCTTTGTAGTCACCAGCAACTCACGGTTCTTTCTGTGGTATTTAATCTGTGGTGGCTGATTCTTTTTCCAGTTTTCTCCACGCAAAAATCGTCTGAATACTGAGATTCTGAAGGAGTATCCGTCAGCTAGAAATGTAAGAGTAGCAATGTAAATGTGATCTTCCAATTTGCTAATCTAAACATTGCTAATCTAAACACAATCAAAGCGCGGGACTTCTCGCGGTTTTCAGTCGATCATCTTCGGAGTTATTTTTGAAGCGGCCAACAAATCGTATAGCGTTCATTGTATTTTTAATAATTTAACAGCAAGGTTAGTACGGCGATTAAGCAGGCTCTCATGAAAAAATTCTTAAATTGCGGGGCAAAACTACCCTCAAAAGCATAGAGGACTTTTAAAGATTGCAAACAAAAGGACGGACGTGCGAGTCGCTTGAACGGTGAGTGTAACGAACGCACCGATAACATTTCTCAAAAGTTACCCAAACCATACATTTCATTCTTAATCAGTGATTTCTGAAACGAAAAAAAATAATGCTAAATCTAACTACCCACGACAACTGACATCAAACGAAATAAACCCTGCGAATTGAAAGCTTAAAACATACCTGTCGGTTTGGATCTAGAGGGACACGAGACGCAGCATTACGAACATACATCGACAAACTACGTAACGCTTGTGAATACATTTCATATATATGAACTGCGGTTAAAGAAACTACGTAACATTATGAAACTTTTCGCGCGAAAACTGAACTACATAGTGACGCGAGGGGACTAAACCCTGCTATGTGGATGGACCGCTGACCCTTCAAATTTGTTGTAACAGTGAGCAACGGCAAACGGTCGGAACTCCCTTCATAAACGAGCACTCGTAACAAAAACAATAATGCGATAGTTTTCCCGTAGAGGGTCACATATAATAGCATCAACGCAAAGTAGCAAAAAGATTGAGTGATTTTATGCCATTGCATAATTCACACATCAGCAAACTATTAGCGCTCTTGATGCGTGCTGCACAAGCGCGTATACATGCCGAGTTTAGATCCCTGTCATGATACAGAGTATAGTGAATGATAATCTCGATAGCTTTTTAATGTATCTATCTAACTGATATTAGAGCTTTGTTGAAATCATGATATGACAACTATCAAACCAAATATAAAATAGATGATTGTTTTGTAGTTAAGTTCACAGCACCCTTATGCAGAAATATTCATTGGAAAACCTATGGTGTATACAATGAATATTTGGAATAAAACAGAAACGGCAAGAGCGCTTAGAGAGATTTTAAAACAGCAGGTGAGTGGTGTTGTGAGAGAGCCCCGCATTTTATTGTCATTTGTAACCCTCCACGGAAAGCGTGTACACGGGCACGCGTGTCATGAAACGGCACACCAAGCGTGTCATAAATTTGCAGATATGCACGTATTTGACAGGCAAAACAAGGGCAGATATGGTAAATTTTTCTGTGAATTAAGATGGTAAATGTTAAGCCTGGTGATTTAAGTGAAAGATGATGTACTTGTCGGGATGTTGTGGGTTTGACTCCTATTTGGAGCACTCGAAGTTCTTTTTCTCCGAGTATGCCTGTGTCATTGACTGAAAACATTATCTTTCACGTTAACTTTTGTTTGACTTTGGGCTGTGTGACACGCTCAGCATGTCATACGACACACGTACGAAATGGTACGCCTTCTGAATGACACGAGTGCGAATAGGCGAATAGGAGAGGCGAATAGGAGTGCGATGTGTTTCGCGTGCGACAAAACACGGCTTTTAGAACCGCCATTTTATGGCCTCAAAGGAGGAAGAAGGAAACAATGCTATATTCTTGATATCAATTTCAATTGAAAATTTCAAGCAGGTTTGTTCCGTCTTCAAAGGCCTTTTACCAGATAATATTTGTACACGGACACGGTTTACTTGAACTGCGTACCATTTTCACCTGCTGGCGCACTTTTTTACTCATGCATTTAAGCGTGCAGTTTTACACGAAGAACTTCCTATAGTTCTTCTTGACACGCACCTCTGTTTTTATGATACCGTATTAACAAAAGGAAACATTTTGTTAGTCAATGTCGTGCCAACGGACATGCCGCCTAGGAGCTGCCGTTTCATTTCATCACTGCCTATTTTTATTTATTATCTTTTATTAAGCTATTTTGTTTATTTATTTTATTTATTGTCTATTATCTATTATATATTCATTATCTATTATTGAGCTAACCGCTTCCCGGTTAGCTCAATGGATAGAGCGCTGGACTGTTGTGCGGGAAGTCGAGGGTTCGAGCCCCGGCCGGACCAACACTCAAGGTCTTAAAATAATTGAGAAGAATATGCTACCTTTCTATAACATCAATAAATGGCTAGATATTCTAGTCTTCTCGGAAAGGGACGAATAAATGGAGGTCCCGTCTCCTGCAGGGTTGGGGTAGGAGACGTTAATTTCCCACGCACGAGATTACTGTGTGATGGATGTCCTCCCCTGGGGTGAGATGGGTGGGTTTGTTGGAGCTTAAAACCTCGTAGGGAACCCATGTCCTATTGTTTCTGCTCCAGTGACTGGCACAAATCATTAAATAAAAATAAAAAATTAATTATGTTATCATTAGTGTGTCATTTTACCGTCCCCATGGGTTCACCTTAGAACATGTTTTCCCATGGAGAGTTGATCATGCTTTTATTGATTTACAATAGGCAAAACTCATCCTTCCCTTTGAGTTTACCTGCGAAGGAATGCTAGAGAGATTAAATGCTTACATTGAAAACCAGGTTCGAATAATTTTATTTTAAACCGAAATTCTATCCAGTTTAGCATGGTTCCTCGAGAAGGCAGCGGTCACTGTATGACGTCGAGTGGAACCTTTAGGAAGATAGATAGAGATTTTTTTAAAGATTTCTGTCACTGTTGCAAGTCTTGCGTATTTTTTAGAGATTTTTTTAAAGATTTCTGTCACTGTTGCAAGTTTTGCGTATTTTCATGATTCCCCACATACGTAGTGCAGGTAGTTCCTGTAGAAGTTGTGGGATTTGCGTTCCTGATCGAGGTGGTCATATGCATGTCCCATATACAGTAGTCTAAAAGTGTTAAATAACTAATTGCGGGTACTTTTTCGAACACCAATCAGGTGCTTTTCGATCTTTTGAAGGCCTGTTCCCGACAAAAGTTATTTTTGTATCAACGTTTGCAAGAGTCAAATTGTAAAATTAAGCGGGCGGAAAAAAAAATTGTAGGTCCAGATCTACAGGTCTATAGACTGGCTTGCCTTTGGCTAACATGGGTGAGCTATTATTGTTTACTTAAAGTAAGTAAGGCTGTACATATATAACCTTAGGTTAACTTTTTCTTACTTTTTCCTATTTGAATAGTCTGGCTTTTTCATCACTCACGCAGCAACCTTAACTGGATATACAATTTCTTGTGTTCTGATTGGTTCAGACACTAAACTTATAAGTCGGCCTGCACGCGAAAAGCTAGAGGTCTATGTGAATATAGAATTTATCCCGTAAGATGCAGAACACTTTTAATACTACCTGCCACAAAGGAGAAATAGTATGGATAAATTTAAAATTTCGATACGCCGGTTAATTGCCCGTGGATTGTCCGATAATTTATATTACTCTCTCACGAAAATGGTAGTTTTTCTGAGTCAGAACCTCCCTCCATGGTCTACTGTAGAGTGATCTCCATTTACACTTCTCCTGAAACTGGTTTCAGATACATAACCAAAGCATTGGCTTGACCGCAAAAGACTGAGGTCTATATTAATATCGCTGTTGTCTTTTAAGACACACAATGCTTGTACGATTGCAGTTCACAAATCAATAATCAGCTGATAATATTAACAAAGATTTAGTAATACATAGACAGGTAAAAACGAACGATATAATATCCCGACGTTTCGGCGACTTCATGACGCCATTATCAAGGGTACGGATGAAAATAAAATTAACAAATGCGAGTTCAAGAGTTACAACTAATTTGCATAAGGGAGATAGCTATGCAAATTAGTTGTAACTCTTGAACTCGCATTTGTTCATTTTATTTTCATTCGTACCCTTGATAATGGCGTCATGAAGTCGCCGAAACGTCGGGATATTATATCGTTCGTTTTCAGCTGATAATAGTAGGAATAAATCTAAACTATAGAATATTTTAGGTGTCTAGAATTTGAGCCCCCAAAACGCTTAGCGCTCTCCTTTTGTAGAAACGTCCCTACAAAGCTCATTGTAAAGAGTAGTTTCAATTTGTCGTATCACTGCAAACAAGATGTTACTGCTTTTATTTCAAAGGACTTCTGCGACAAATCTTACCACTGGCCACTCAACAATGATGACTTACGCATTTCCATTTCACGTGCAGGCGAATCGTGTACCGACAAGTGTTTCAGAGAAGGTAACTGGCCATTGCAATACAAATAGAACGCGGTTTTTCTTTTCCTGTAAATAAAACACTGAATAGCTCCTTGGTGAATTGATATAGGGTAATAATTAGTGTGGTTGAATCAAAAATCGGTTCCTACTTGAGTGTGCGTTGATGTGCTGGAGTTGGTGGAGAGCACGAGAGAAGCGTAAGAGATGCTCACGGCTACGCCTCAAGCAACTCCTGACTTATTGAGCGCTCTCAAAGCTTATCAAGTGCTTCATACCCAATAAACGCACGTTGACGTATGAACCAATTGTTTTATAACATTGTCAACACAGTTGTTTTGATTTTGTTTTCTCACGATTTAAAGCTTTTTTAAGAAGGGCAGCACGCAAGAATCTAGAATGAATCATCTTTTGACTAAAACAGGTTTAATGAAATATGAACAGTTCAGTAACTTATTCCCAAACTAATAATAGCTTTAGCCAAAATGTATTCAGAAATCAAGATTTTAAATAAAACTTCCGATCAGCTTTCAAAGTCAATACGCACATTTATCGAGTTTACCGAATCACCGCGTGCTAAGCGAAAACTAAAACTAACTACGACTAAACTGCAACGCAAAAATAACAGAACCTTTTCGAGACAAAAGCTTTATTCGGAAAAATCCTCAGTATATTATTTCGTTAGAATTCCGCCAATAGATTCACCGTACCTGAACGGTTGGTTGCCAGACTTAACGGCCAGAAAAATTGCGTCGTGTTAAGTTGAAAATTCTGAAAGTTAGCAGATACAAATAAAAATTTTCTGTTGCACAATACTTCAAGGGCACATCAGCACCAAAATTTGATATATACTGGGACAAAAAGTGGTCGGAAAGTGGCGAAATTCCACGATAGTCAGCAAACTGTCAGCTTTTATTTTCTAATCATAATTCGTGTTGCGATCGAGAATCGTAGTATTGCTCCTAAAAGTATTTCTCAATCGGAATGGAATGGAAAAACTATCTTGAAAATCTCAAAACTCGCGAGCAAGCTGGACGGGAACTGTGAATGGAAAATTTCAAGCTCGAGACACCTGTCTGTTAACGTCATTAGCGTGCACAATAGAATTATGAAGTGCGCTTGAGTACCTGATGGTAAGTACGCTTGAGTACCTGATGGGTATTTTTCATTAAGTATTGGGGTGGATAACTGTCCTCGCGTTGATCTGTTTAATCATCAGGTAAGTTTTATCCTACAACTCATACACATCTTTTTGCTTATTTGTTTTCTTTTGTTCTATTTGTTCTTTCAGATTCTTGTTTACGATATCTATGACTCTACTGCATTTTCAAATAACATTTCGGATAAATTCCTGATCTCTCTTATTTTTTTTTATTTCGCTTATCTAACGAAATACTTACTGTAACGTTATTTTGTAACTGAGAGGACGAAGAACGCTCCTTAATTTCTAACAATGTTAACATCCCAGTTGGTATTCAGTGAAAAAAAAAGTCTTCTGATGTTAAGAATCGATTGCAATTCACCCTGTGAAATCATTATTTAAACTCCCCATTGGGCGTTATTTTGATTAATTTTTATTTTTATTTTGGCTAGGTTTAACGTGTGAACCGGAGTACTTTTTTGTCTTGAATTCCAGGTAAAGCGAAAGGTGTTCCAGGAGCCTCAGTCGACTTTAAGTATTCATAGCATCAAAAGTCGCGGGTTTAAAGGATATGATTTTTTATACTGATATCACAGTCGAGGTTTCATTCCGCGAAAAAACCTCTCTGTTTATGTACAGACGATAAAAAGAAATATCCAAATGACAAAAGGAATGCTTTACAGTAGTTTAATTTTCTTTGGTGGGCCAGATGAAAGCGCTCTCGTTCACAAAACTAGCACTGTCAGTTTTGTTTTTTTATCGGCCAATGAACATGATCTTATGGCTGAATGACATGATAAAGACTCATGTAGTTTATTAGGTCGTTTACCACTAGGGTAGCCTCAGTGTAAGTCACTAAGAAAGTGACCGTGGTTATGAGGCTGCCTGTATGACGTGTGCCTGTATCAAATTCCATTTCTTTGCTTTTCAGTAAAATTTCCAAGTGTGCACAAGTAGTATATGAGAAAAGCAACGTAGCGCCGGCTAGAGAAGTAGTCACGTCAAAATGTGTTCTTCAGCAGGAGCCTCTTCTATTCAGCTGTGCTGCTCACAACTCCTCCTACAGGAGATTCTGTCCTTGTAGAAGCTACAGAAAACAACAAATATCTCTCTGTGGAAGCTGCTTTTGAATCAACTTGATCCTAGAGATTTGTAGTTAAGAGTAATATCTGTTGTTTTATGAGGGAGCTCGACCAAAAAGAAAAAAAAACACACTATTTTTCCCCCTATTGAAACAAGCCAGAACTATGTAATGAGTGACCTGAGCTCGAAAAGTCGTCAGAAATTGTAATAATGATAACGATAATGATGATCATGATGATAATGATAATAATAATGATAATAAACTGTCAACGTTTACATGCACGCAGTCGAACATCATAAATAGGCATTCAATTTATGCGAGATAATCAATACTATCCATCAGAGAGGTTACTTTACCGTCTTTGTCCGCACTTTCGACGTTTTGCGCGTTTTTTAGTTAAATTTTACTTTTAACGTAGTAAAATCGTGGGAAGTGTTGTAGGAATGAAGATCATCCTTACTTATGCTGTAGTCCTTACTGAGCTGGTCTCTCACAACAGCGAACGTGTTACCGACTGTCAAAGGCTAATTGTTTTTTTCATTACATATGCGAATTTTAAAGAGAACTACTTATTGATTACTTTTCGTTAAGGACCTTAGTATACAGGGGTTTGATGACGAAATCACAGAGTGGTCTGTGTTGACCAAGCAAACAAAGAAATTAGGTGAGGGATAAGTTTTTACATTTTAAGCGGTTGAGCTGTTTCACTTGCCTACAGAAAGTGGCGATTCCGTGCCGTCAATTGTTTTGTGTTCTTGTTCCTTATACTTATCAATTGACCACCAGTCAGCTCTGATTTTTCCGAAATCATCTTTTCAAGATTTAACGTTAATCTCCTTTTTAGACATATTCATTCGCTTGTTGTACTTATCAGAAGAACATTGATTAATAACGTATATTAATCTAACCTTATTTTGGCGGTAAAGTACCTAAGACGTCTAAGTTAAGGTGGTTGAATGTTTATGTACTTTCTAGTTCAATAAAGGCAAGTAGATAAGTGCCACTGGCTTGAAATCCACCCTCGGCTTGAGTTGTTTTTCATTCAATTTCCAGAAGCGTTAATTTATGTTCATTAACATGTTTTAATTGAAATGCCGATCTGTGTTCTGGTAGTTATGTTCCATCTTACTCACATGTTGACTCATTTCCATTTCAATAGATCTTTAAGACTTTCAAAGAGCAGCTGACTCTTTCGTTAGATTTTGACAACAACGATGGCTCTTACTTGCAGTATGAAGTCGCCTTCCCCTGTTCTCAATAGATCCCCGGAGCGTTCATCACTTGCTCATCTCTCTTGCTTACCGAGTGCCTGTCACTGGCTTGCGGTTTCCACTCTTAGGATGATCAACTTTTAATCCGAAGATACCAAAACATCAAAAAATAGCACGCTAACCGGTCCTAACCATCTCCTTGATAACATTGTTATAGATTCATTTTTTATTTCCTTTTTAAAGTATGCAGAAGATATTGTGATTTAAACTATTGACCGACGATGATTAAACAAAACGCTTTTATTTCCACCAAATAATCTCAGTACAGCCAGTTTCTATTCTTCCTACACATTGCATTGTTGCGGAACCTTTCTTTGGACATGGAAACTCACCGTACTAAGTGTAGGATATTCCAGCAAACATTTCCTTCAACTGACTGCCTTGTTGATTTGATAGAGTCACACGGTTCATGAATGGGTTTTCAATTTTTATCCGGAATGGAGACTAAAGGATTAGGAAATCAAAGTACTACTCAACTGAGCTGCTCTTTTATTTTCATGGCGGTGCGTTTGAATGCGTTTGTCTCTCGAGAACCAGACGAAGCGGTCGCCGTTTGTGAATGGAAATGCTATTTTTGTTCTTTCGTTTCCCTCTCGCGTATTGTAGGAATTTTTGTGCGCGAAAAAATTACCATCGTGATATTTCTATCTAAGGTATTATTCGTTCTCTTTCTTCCATAACTTGAATTTTGAAACTCTTTTTTGCCGTGTGAAAAATAATTTAAGAGGGTTTAGGTGATGTAAATGATACAAAGGGATTCCGAGAGAGCTTAGTTGCTTCATAGTTAATAGCTAATATTAACTATGGTTGCTTATAGTACCGAAGTAATTTATGTAAAGGGAGGCAAATTCCCTCCCAGGTAGTTGATAAAACCATTCTTCAGCTACAGCGCTCAGAGGACAGGTCGGTGATATCCTTTTGCTTCTCTGTTTCCTAAAATAGAAAGAACTTTCTTGAGTATGAAAAGTAGTAATTTGAGAGAAAGGAAGCACTCCGAATTTTATTCAAACGAAATTACCATACGGCGATGGACACATGTCTGACTCAGACACCTTGCAGTAAAGCGTTTATTATTATCGATGATGTCGCTCTTGCTATTGTCTTCATATTATTATCCGACGAGTTATTTTTAAACACACTTAGTGGTTATTACCAACAGATCACTTACTCCCTTAGGTTCTCTTTCCGTGGCAAGGAAAACTGAACTCAATCGCTCCGACGAAGGGCTAACGCTCGAAACGTCAGCTTTTGTAATCATTACGGTGGCCAATTTACCATTTCAACTTTGTTGATATATCCAAATTATTTCGTTACTCCCACCGACGCAGCCCCAAACAGTTTCTTTCGAAACTATCAGCCTTTATTCATTTAAAAAATATCGACGAGGACATGGAGCAACCATCTTTGCCTTGTAATCGATGCACTCAGTGTACAGTTACACTGGCTTATTGACGTTTGTCATTTTGGCAGTGGGCCTTTTTTGGCATCAATTTTTTATGTTGTATTTTAATCTTTAAAGAGATTTGTTTAACTCTTTATCTTAACTGTTTGTTATTTGGACATACAGTAGTTTCAAGTTACTCGAAGCCAATGTAAGTATGATCAGTCCGAGTAAAACCTCTTTAAAGATCATCCCAGAGTTTAAAATGAAACAACTTATCACGTAGAATGTTTAAAGTGGGATAACGCCCAGGAAGTGACGTTCAATAACATATAACCTTTTTCTCACACAAACCTTGTCGAGCAGGTTTCCTGTGACGATAACTTTGTTGAAATAAAACATGTCGATTACTTCTAAGTTAACAAATCTGGTGTGTTCGGTTTCTGTCTGATTTGAATCTTTTTGAAAAAAGAATCAAGATCATCTCGGTTCCGACTGATTGAGGTCAAGCCCAATTTTCAATTATCCACAACATGTCTATCGGAGCAACCAGATGGACCAAATCGAGCAGAACATATTTCTTAGAACTAATCTCGTAATCTTCACAAAATTCTTGTGTTTATAGTTAAATTGTTCGCTTGGCTGGTTCCGTCAACTGAACCCTGATCGAGAGTCGTTCTCATGAGAACAAACGGTCGAGTGACTCAGCAGGTTCCGCGCTGAACACTGCCCGGTGATGGTTCTCGTTTACCTTTGGAAATTTGACTTCTTTGTGAATGCTTGGTTAAAAAAATATTCGACTACTGAAAATATTAAATTCAAAATCTGGATTGGAAGTTAGATTTAGACGTGGATCATTTTTCTATCAGGAGAGACTCAGCTGTGCGCTGTAAATAAGTGAAAATAACTGGATCAAAATTATCATCGAATAAGCTATCCATCGGGGGAAGGATTTGTGCTTAAAATCCTTGATTAGGATATTTGAGTGTAAACTGGAGTCTCGAAGATTTAATTCCCACAGTTTTTTAAGACGCTATTTTTAGCCGTGAGTTTCTGGTTTGTTTATATTTCTCCACATGTTGTATCGCAACAAATCGGTCATAACTATGGGTCAGTTTGTAGATAATTTCTAGCTTTTAGAGGTCTTAGTAAAAAAAACCCTTTTCAGTTTCCAGTGTAGACGAACTAGAGACGCGGTTCAAAACAAAAGACATATCTTTTTGGGTGCCGCAAGAGGGGTAAGTCTATCATCACTGAATTTCAATATTGATGTCCTCAAAATTATATAAACATGCTCCCACTCAAATTGGACGAGACGTTTTTGTGTCGTGGAAACATGAACTTTTAATGCATGGATGAATATACAAATAAACATGGGTGACGGAATAAACTTATGAAAAAGAATCCTATGGACATTTTGTCGCCACAGATGATTATCGTCGTCCAGTGTGTTAATTTTTAAGCTTGACACAAGTTTAGTGTAAGAAAGTGACATCTTCCTTTTCAGTTTGAAAAATTCCATTATTGTGGCAAACCAATATTTCAATTCATCAATGACAAATAGCTTATTAGCGTCGCGGGAGTCATATTGTTGCGATAGTTCCTTGGATAATTAAGAATTTTCAATTGTTTCTCGAAGGAAGGCTTTTTTTTTCTAGCAAACTTTTGTAATTAAGAGAGAATATTGGTCAGCCATTCGAACGTGTTTTACCTCAGGGCTGACTTAATTGTTCAATGTGTTAATTTTGGTAATGGCCGAGCAAACCAACTGTCGCAGGTTACGTACAGGAACATTAAATCATTGAAAGACAACTTCGGTCAAATTCCGCGCCAACCCAATCGCTTGGCAAATACAATGACGGTATGAATTTGTCAGGAGAGGGGTCCTACGTTAAAATTTATTGTGAGACAAACTAAGTAAGGAAATGTTTGAAGTTTAAAAAAAATACATTTAATCTAAAGTAAGTGAAATTTTTGATAAGTTGTTTTTACAACAAATCACCAGCGCCATTTAAAAACTTAAAAAGTGATAAGAAACCACAATCACTAATTTAGTACTCCCCTGACATATATTAGTTGTTGTTAAGGGTATCAGGCCCCACGCGGTTGTCAGTGGTCTAAACGCATGTTGCCAGAAGAAAACATAGTAGAGGTGAATAATTTCCGTTTCGCTGCAGGAAACTACGTTGGTCGTTCTGAGCGCGTTTTCTCTCTTTTTTTTTAACGGGATATGGAGGTTCTCTCCCCACAAAGCCATTCTATAGAAGGTGAGTACTCTGAGATTCTTCTGGTATAATTTCTTAGCCATCGTTAATTTGTCCGGTCAAAAGCGGGCGGCGAACGCAAGCCTTTCAGCTGGACTTTCGTCTCGCTGCTTGGGAGACGTCGTTAACTATGAACGCACGATATTTAACTAGTTTTATTTTATACGATTTCTACGGCTTACTTGAGCTTCATATAGTTATTTTTTAACTTGAAATCTTGTATTTTAATTCGGTGTCGAGATTCGCCACAAAACTAGCACGGTGCTTAACTATTTACACCATCGATGCAAAGCAGGAGTGAGAAGCGGTTTCTTGGCCGTAAATTATTTATTCTAAATTTCACGAATCTGTTTAGGGTTCATTAGTCGTCCAAATTCTGCCATTCGTTGACTTTTCCTATTTTTTTTTTCATGGAGTTAAGACTTAATTTTTGTGGGGTGTCAAGTTGAATCGAATATTAAGCCATCGTGTAACGAGCGACTTTTAACTACGTGGAATGCTCGTGTCAGACCCTGGTTCCGCTGCTCATCAGAATTCATGTACATATAATGATCTTATATTGCGAAAGCGGATAATAATTTGTAGAAGGAGGGGCCGAAAAACAAAGCGATCGATAAAAACCATAAAATCCCGACAATATTTAAAGCTGAGCCGTGATTCATGTGAGGTGCTCAAGAAAGCGAGAAATTATTCTGTGCGACGCAAATTTCATTTTGCGCGTCACTGCCATTTGTTTTCTGCCGTTATCACTCGTAAACGAGTCGGGTAAAGGTTGACGCAATGGACCGTTGACAAAATATGGTTTATCTGTTTTCAAACTTTGTGGTTGTTTTCTCTTCCGAAGAGGTTTTTCTTTCGTTGCAAATGCGTGATGATTGATGGTAATTAACAATTCGTGGTCCAAACGGACCAAACCTTCACTTAGCGTCACTACGGGGTGTTTCATAGCACGAGTTGACAACGGTTTCGAATGTTCTTGGTCTATTTGTTCAGTTTTCAAAGTTGTTTGTAAACGATCATCTACTGTCTGGCGTCGAGTGGTAACTATTTTGTCGTGTTAGCTCATCTCTCATGGGACAACAGGAAATACTTCTTTCCCAGAGGGTCACCTTATTGCTTATTAACTTCGAGAAATACGTTCGATTTGTTTCGTCTCACACTACACAAGATGGTCGTGAATTATGCAAAGCTTAGTTTTTGTCTTGCTTAATTGTTTACTTGACTATCACTGCACAAAGACCAAACTTGACGCATAATGTTGAATAGCAAACCCAAATAAATCACAATCTCGCCACAACTCACGTGAAATGAGGATATCAATTTAGATAGTGCTTTCAAACTAGATCAGACTGTAATCTAAGGTTGTTATAAGAAATATTTGTACTCGTTATCAAAATTAATCTGAGTTGAGATGTCCTGATATATTAGATTTCCTATGAACCACAGGGTAAAAGTCCACCTGTTACCACAGGAAAAATGAACTTGTTGTCATGAGATCCATTACTGGCAACTCTCAAAATCATGCTGCTGTGTGAGATTGGATTTCATGTTGCGGCTTAATTGCCGACCCGATGTAAACAGGTTGAATGTTTTATATTAGGCTTAATCTTATTCGATGTGCTTTGCATGTTTAGTTTTCTTTTTTAATTTGTTCTCAATGTGTGTCGAGAAGTATCTGCATTTTAATACAAAGAAGTAATTTTCCAACATAGTTTCAACCATGGTGTAATTTACTTTGTTAAATAATGGATCATGTGATTTTGTTTCATTTTAATAGTTATGCTAAATCTACTGATAAAAAAACAAATTACGTAGTGACATATTAGCAAAGCCATATCTAAAGAATTCAGAATTCAAGCATTGACTGTGTAGTTGTGGCAAAGTTTATTGTCATCCTGCAAGGAATATATTGGTATTAATGGCAGCAACTTTAGTTGGCATTCTAATGAAGAAAATGTGAAAAGTGATAGTTCTCTAAACCATGGATAACTAAGGGCTTTATGATGGGAATGAAAACAGTGCTATGTATTAAGATGTATTAAAAGTTTGCTTTTTAGGCCTAGTGAGGCATGTTACTGGAATTAATACATTGTTTTAAGCAGTTAAGATTTGAGCATGGTACATTTATGGGAGTGTCTGCTTAGTTTAGGAGTGTGTGAGGGCAAGGATCATTCAGGGTGGTTACTTAAATAGGTCTGAAATTGTTATCAGCTGGGTGGCAATGCTACTGAAAATGAACTTTGTAGTCAGGTGTTTTAAGCCTGGGCTAAAATTTATATCATCTCAAATCCAAAAAGTTTCACTTTTGGTTTCCAGTAGGTAACCTAAACCTTGTCCTTCTTAAGTTCTCAGCTCATTATGAAACTTGGTTAAAAAATGAAGTTATTAGAGTCACATAAATTGATCTTGAAAAAACTGGTTACACAGGCATTGCAATTGTCAGCAAGCAAGTAGCATGTTTCTGTGATTTCCTTTGACAGCTACTATTAATTTATAAATGTTTGCTTTCCTAGAACTCCTTTGTGACTCTGGTAGATAAGTTTCCATTTTCTTTACTTGTATGCCATAAGTGCATGGTGCAGCCATGTGATCAGTGGCCACTACTCGCTGCTAAAAAAAAAAGTTGTGATTGTAACGTGTCACTATATTTGTGTTCTAAAAATTAATTTGTTTGTGTGTAAACTTCATTTTCATGGTAAGATTATTCCTAAGGTCTTGAACATTAAACCAAGTGGTTCAAAAGGGGTGTGATAGAAACAATCAACATCTAACAACACCATCCTAACCTGAATTGCAACTGGGGAAGGTACAGACCTCCCGAAGTATTGCAAAATCTGCTGAAGGGACGAGCAGAGGGGTGGGGGTCCTGACATGAACTTGCATATCCAGTAACCTCGCTGCTTTAGGGGGGGTTACTAAGTGATCAAGGCTAGAGGTCTAGACAAAAGCTATTACTTTTTAAGCAAGTTTATCCAGTGTAAGTTTTAGTTATTTTTATTCTATTAAGATTATTCCTCGTTGGATGAGTCTTGGGACTCCCGTCTGCCAACTCCCCTTGCATTAGACTTTTCATTGTTACGGGAGGAAGAGGATTTCATCCCCAACACACAAAGGAGCCTTTCAGATATGGATGAACAAGAGTTATATGTTGGTAGTCCTGGTAATGAAGGTTAGTTGTTAGAGAAAAGAGAAAGGTGCTTTAGATTCAAATCTAAATCTTGTTGTCTGGAATTTGAGAAGAAATTTTACACAAAAAGCTGTGAAATCGACAATTAAAGCTGTAAAGCTCAGTGTTCACCCAAAGGAAACAATTTCCAAAACCTGTTGCTGAAAAACCTCTCAGTTGTGTTGATGCACCATAATGAATCTATCACACTGCAATCAGTCACAATGATTGTTACTCTCTTTGGTGTTCTCTATTTTACAGCACAAGGAAAAGGGTTGAGTGTCAGAAAGAATATGTTTAAATTTATTTAGGAAAATTGGTGTGTAGCATACATCTGCTTTAAGGTTTTTGGAAAAATACAAATAGCCTAAACAATGAAGTTCCTCCAAATTTTGGCTGTGAACTGATGTTATCCATATTTCACTGAGATTCTCAACTTTATGATTTTTTTTCAGATTTGGCTATTACTTCGTATGCACATTATTGTACATGTACAATGATGAAATCCATTTAAATCAATTTGTTAGAATGAAGGGAATAATAGATAAGGGCCTCAAACTGGTTTTTCTAGTTTTTAACACTATGCATCTTAAATATATATTTAACTACTTGTTGGCTGTTTGCAGATTTTCCAGCCACGCCATCTGGTTTAAATGGGCCTATGGCAACAAATGGTATTACTGAAAATGATACTGAATATCTTCGGATGGCAAAGAAAGGTGGTGGACATGCAGGTTTGTGTTGAATTTTTCATAAAAATGTGGGTCCATTCAGTTGTTTACAATGGAGGAGATAACTGTTAACTGCAGAAGCTACATGCAACCTCTTCTCTTCATGCTATAAATTTGATATAGCTACTTAAGTTTACAAATACTGCACAACTAAGTAGACATATCAACAAATTTTTATTTTTTGGCCTTACTAAAGACTTTTTTTGCCGGTGGGCTCCTACCAAAAATAATTTTTGATGAAATAAATAAAGTTGATCACATTTCTATTTTTTGCTATCATTATTATTACCAGTAACTTGCTTCGCTCGATTTGTAGCTTTTGTTGTCTCAATTCATGAGGGTTTGGATTTTCATTGGCATAAAGTTGTAATTCTCAGCCAATTAGATTTCGTCACATTCATTTGTCATGTACAGTGACTTGTATCCCTTAGAAACAATTCATCGAGGGTTCGATTTTCATTGGTGTAAAATTATTCTCAGCCAATTACATTTCACCACATTCAGTTGTCTTGTATAGTGACTTGTATCCCTTATCAACTATTCATTGAGGGTTTGGATTTTCATTGGTGTAAAATAGTAATTCTTGGCCAATTACATTTTGCCACATTCCGTTGTCTTATACAGTGACTTGTATCCCTTATAAACAGTTGCCAAAGCATACATGGGCTTTGGGGGTCATATGAGTCAGAGCTATTGTCCCAAACTCACAAATATTTTTTATGTCTTATAGATTTGTTAAAAGTCAAACCTCACACACCCACCCCTGAACCAGTTAGATATGAAAAGAAGGATGGACAGTGGTACACACATGATGGAGTGGATGTCAAGGACACACAACAAAAGAAAGGTGAGAGTTCTTTTACATTACAATTCTCATCGCAACTTGTATTATTAAAGTCATAATGTGGGCCTAGTATCATAAAAGTATCACTGTCATAAAATGGTATTGTCCACTTTCTAATACCTTCTCCTAGAAATGATTACACTGTCCAGGGACCATCTATCTTCATCTGCTAACAGCTCAGTAGACAGTAAGACAGACACAGAATATCTTCAACTTGCAAAGCAAGGTGGAGGGCATAAAGGTAAGTGTTTAATGAGAAGATCTTAACCTGAGGAACAAAGTTTCAAAATAAGATTTCCAGTAGGGTCAGGACTTCTCAAAGTAATCTTTTGTTTTGAATTGAATGACTTATTGAACCATTTTCAAGCACTACTAATGTCACCTTGCCCATGCCACAAAGTCTTCATAAAGCATGGTTTGTACAATCTTGAAAAGGTCTTGAATTTTAATGGTCGTCTTGAAAAGTCCTTGAATTTGGTTAAGTCCTTGAAAAGTACTTGATTTGTTTAGTAGGTCATGAAAAGTCCTTGAAATTTAGCAACGTCTGTGCGCCTTGTCGTTTTTCTGATAAATTAAACGATTTTGCTATGGAAAATTTGTACACTAGTAACTACCAAAAAGCGGAAATGGTCATTAAAAAACGTGAGTGGTACATGATGCAAAGTTGGATCTGTGCCTCAATTTCATGCGCAAGGCCTCCGATATGGGGTAGTCTGCCATGTGCTTTTGTTTTAAAGGGCAACGTAAACATGTAGTGATTTGGCTATGTTTTGGTCAATGAATTTTTCATTTCCCTTTGTTTTCAATTTAATTGAGCGATGGGCAAAGGTGTATTCAATCATAAATGGTTTAGATTTATGAATAAAACTTAGTCCTCGAAAACCATTTTTGTCCTTGAAAAGTCCTTGAATTTTGTTTGTCTGAAGTTGTACAAACCATGTAAAGGAAGGAAAATGGACTTTGATTTTAGGGCATAGGTACACATAGGTAGGCTTTGACAAGTCTCAAAGAAATTGAGGTATAATCATGTGGTTTGTTTATGGCAAATGCACCAATATTTCTGGGCATTCTAGTTCTTTAAGTCATTTTTAAAAGCCAGTTCTTTGGTGCAGTGTTTAAAACCATTTTACCTATAAACACCTATAAACATTTCTGTAAAACAATATAAGCGTGGCTTATTACTTGTTTGATTTCTACTGACCTTCTTAAATTGTAGATTTATTAACAGTAGTTCCCCACACACCCACTCCTGAACCAGTCAAATATGCCAAAAAGGATGGACAGTGGTACACACAGGATGGAGTGGATGTGAAAGAGACCCTACAGAGGAAAGGTGCAGTATCATTTGTAAATTTAGTCACAATCAAATTTTTCTTGGCCAAGTTGGTTAGCCATATGATTGATTGGAGAACTACAACTACGCATACCCATGGCCAGCATAATGACTGCAACCATTGAATTAAATGTTTTAAAACAATGATTTTAGCTATTTTATTTTTTACCACAATTTCTGAATTCTGTCAATCCATGTACCATGATACATTACAGACCATACCATAGGAACAGCCTATTTTTGTATTTTGCATCTCTCCCTGGTCAAATGTGTCAACCACTCTTTTGACAATTTGAAACTATCTGTAAGATTTCATGACCCCTTTGGTGAGATCATATAATTATAGTTGTTTTGTGCATATCCCCCCTCCCCAAGGGTTTACATGTATTTTGCATTGTCATTGTTGTGGTATTATATTTTATCCCATTGATGACAAGTAGGATAGACTGTTACAGTACTTATCTTTTGATGTGGATTCCCTGAAAATATTTGGAAGCTCTTTGATTGTAAACTAGGGAACAGAATTTTTCAAATCAGTCATCCTTATTCCACAACAGACTTGTCTTTGGCTTTGAATGGATTACTCGCTAATGGTGATGATGCACAACCAGCTGCTGGAGGAAAGCACACAGACTATCTTGACCTGGCCAAGAAAGGTGGAGGACGCAAAGGTACCCTGCTCACAACACATAGTACAACATTGATTTCACTTATTTGTCTGCTGACAGCTTTTTTCAGGGAGTTGTTCTTCACAATGATAGATTTTTTTCACTTTTGCTGAGTTGAGCATTTGTCAATGATATATTTTGAAGGGTTGGACCAGGTACTAAATGTAACACCATGTATGGTATTTATAACAAAAGTAAAGGGGATTCACATACATTAAAGGAGCTTGTCTGCAGACACATTGTAACCTGTTGTATTGCATAGTTAAGGTTTATTGACTGCTGTTGTTCAATGATAAAAACTTATGAGTGATGCTGAGGGTACTAGTTAATAAATGTTTTCCAACAATCTCAGTTTTTCTCTGGGTCGGGTTAAGGAAAAAATGTTGAGATTTGAGGAAAAATAACTAGTTTTTCTTTTACAAGGCATGCTCTGAGTGTAATGAAACCACTAATAAAAGTATCCAGTTTGTTGGATGAGTAATCTATAGATCATATTTGAACTGTTTCTTTTATACAATGGTCACATTGTTTGCAGATTTATTGACCGTTCAGGCTCATACTCCTTCACCTGAACCAAAACAGTATGAAAAAAAGCAATGGGATTGGTACAATCAAGATGACATGGTGATCAAAGATGGACCAGAAGGTAACATATGATTCAGAAGCCATAAAGAGAGTGATTATGCTTGATCCTTAAAAAAGACTAATGCTTACTACACAGGTTACTTTTATCTCCTTAAAGAAATTATCAACTGCACCTATTAATTATAATTAAGAAAACAATTGTTGTTTGCATCTTATATTTGCTCTCTTTAGAGCCACTGTTGAATTTGTAAGTTATACCAGGACTCATATTAATTCTTTAAAATTATTGACTTGTGTGAAAGTGAGAAAGTTGCTCTCAAATTTTTCAGTATAATTTGCTATTTTCTTATTTTGATTCTCTCATATTTTGGAGGGTGGTCATTTGTGGATGCAGTATGCTTCACCTGTTATCCTTAAGCTTGTTTGAAAATGTAGACAGAAAGTGTCAGGGGATATTACTGAAAGTGCTTCTAAGTGACATAATAAAACCAGCTTTTCTCTTTTATCAGATTCTGGATCTGCTCAGAAACGTCGTCGAACTTTAAGTGATTCTGCAGCAGAATGTAAAGCTGAAACAGAATACCTCCAGACTGCAAGGAAAGGGGGAGGGCATAAAGGTGAGGAAGATTCACCGAATCAAAATATGGCATCCAATTTGAATTACCATTGTTTTGGACTTACTACCCTCGTCTTGACGTGGAAACACAAAAGGATTATCACATGTGTGAGAGGCTAGTCAGTCAAGAACAATGGCAATTCAAATTGGACGCCATATTTCGATTCGGTGTATAGGACTTAAAATGATGTACATATGTAATCCCAAGGTTACAATTTCAAATGTGGTATAGCAGCATCAAGTAATTATGGCTGAAAATTTTCTATTTATGGTAATGGATACCAGTCGTATTGTACCCACTGTCATTTTGTACCCAGTCAATTCATACCCAGCTTGGTTATTTCATACCCAAGCTAATAGAGTAAGTTTTCCATGTTTAGTATATTCAAAGTTAACATCACACTTACATAAACTGTTATTGTTGAAAAAGTCACAAGCATAAACAGTGGACTTTTCTGAAAGTGGTCTTTGCAGTAGTGAACACTACTTGAGCAGAAGTGCAACTAAAGCCTGCTCAACCAACTGAGCTAACAAGCCCACTGGGTCAGCTGATCATTATCATGATGGTTGTGTGGAATAAACCTGTGAAGTGATGAATAAATGGCTGGGAATATATGAAAATCACATACTTGAAATGTGGGTTAAGAAATGAACATCAAAGTGATCTTTGCAGTAATGAACATTACTTGAGCAATAGTGAAAATCAGGCCTAATAAAATTCAGGCCAGTATGGGATCTGTACATATGATTTGTTAAACATGTAAGTGGTATTCTTTTTTTCTCTGATATTATCTTATCATTTCCTGCCCTAGACCTATTGACAATGGAACCTCACTTATCTTCCCCTGAACCAGTCAATTATGAAAAGACAGATGGACAGTGGTACACTCATGATGGTGTGGATGTCAAGGAGACACAAGAGAGGAAAGGTAGAACACAAAAAAAATCACAGCTTGACTTAAACACTGAAGCTTTATTTAATGGTTTTGCTTTATAAATTTACTCACATTTGTATATTAAGTAATGATTAGAACTGATTGAAATGAAACAGATACTGTTTAGCTTTCAAGGTATGCCATTGAAATGCTTGATAACAACTATGATGGTAGTGATATGTAATAATATGCTTATTAATAATTAATTTTTATACATACATTTTTGCTTTTCATTGTAATTAACTAGTAACATTTATGACCAACTGTCTCACCCACTTGAAGGGTATGTTCAAAAACTTGTTCATTATGGTACCTATATTTATTATAGTCAATAAATTGTGTCAGGTGGTTATTCGTCTGCATTTTTATTATTATGTACAAACCCAACTACTGTTCTGAAAGATATGAAAGTATTAGAGTGGCTCACCAGGAAGTATCTATTTTAAGTCAAACATTACAATCCTCCCCTCATTTTCTTATGTTCTTATGTTCAAACACAGACAGGTTCAATTAACAGGTTTAATTAACTAGTAACATGTGCTTTGATGAACCATTGTCTTGTCTCAGCATTTGTTAACCATTATTCTTGTTTACTCTTATTAGAAATGGTTACCCTGCCCAAGAGCCCACATCCATCAAGCACAGCAAGTTCAGTAGATCTAGAGACAGACACAGATTACCTGAAGACTGCTAGGAAAGGTGGAGGGCATAAAGGTTAGTGTTTATATGAACATAGCATGGCTGGCATTGTGATGCCTGCATCTGGATTAACATTGCAGTTTAACTTTAGATGTGGATTTTATGAAGATAAGAAGCATGATAGGTTCAAAGAAAAATGTTTCTTATTGAAAATGTGTTGTTTATCATGGTTAATGATAAATGCCACAATTTAAAATTTTTACTTCACAGGTCTCCCATGCTTTTATCCAGTTACTGTTAATGTGTTTTGTGATTGGATAAATCTCAATTTCAATTCTGCTCTCATTGTTGATGAACTCATTTGCTTGACGTGTTATGTAGGTAATAACAGTGAACTGTGTTGATGGCAACACATGAACAACGGACCACACTGCTTGACAAAACCAGCTATAATGCCCTCATAACAGCTTGATATGATATGTTTTGTGATAGTTCCTCTACATTACAAAAGCAATCGGCCATTATAAAACTTTGTTGATTTTACTTATAAAATGTAATCTTCTTACTACTAGCTACATTAATTAATTGCAGGAAATAACATTTCCTTTGAGAACCATGGTAACTGGTTCAGAACATGGCAAGAATAAGTAACGTTCAGTCGTTCACCAATAGTATGACTACTTTATGAAAAATACTTTTATCTGGTAAATTTACCAACAGACTTATTAACAGTAGAACCCCACACACCCACCCCTGAACCAGTCAGGTATGACAAAACAGATGGACAGTGGTACACTCACAATGGAGTGGATGTAAAAGAGACTCAACAAAGGAAAGGTAATTTTTTTTTTTTAATAGGAGGATTATAAGTGGTGCTTTTGTTAGGAATAGGTAAAATAATTTGTTTAACAGTTTGTGAAGTAAATGGATATATGCATGCATTACAGTTTATATCAGAGTGTATTATTCACTTCTTTACTAGTACATTAATGTATTCTTAAATTGCTACATTTCAGACTTGTCATCTAGTCTTAATAACTCTCAAGACTGTGATGTTCTAGCTGCTGGTGAAAACTGTGGAGAATACTTACAACTGGCAAAGAAAGGAGGAGGACATAAAGGTATACACTAGTTAGCAGTTGGTAGTGTCAATGTCTGTTTTTATTTGGGGATTTGTAGCACCATCCTGTCACTACAATACGAAATACACTGCGCACAAAAGCAGACTCCTCCTAAATAAGGTCAGATCAATAAATTAAAAAATGAATGTGCAAAAAAGGTGAGATTAAGCAGCAGACCTGGAAGTGAACTAAGCATTTGGGTTTTTTCTTTTAATTGGAATGATGTGAACTTCTCTATGACTCCATTTTTTATATGAAAAGTTTCAGTTTTGGATAGTTTTCCTTCTTGTCTATGGTTTTCTTAAGTTTTTAATTGCATCATTGTGTTCAGGATGTTTAAAATTTAATTCACATATATGCTATGTTAAACAAAGCTATTTTTTATATTATCATAATGGTAAATAAGTAAAAACTGTCATCCGAGATTCTTCATATTTTGATCCAATATTGCAAGTACAAAATTGAAGTACATGTAAGAGTTTAAAAGGGCACATTTCAAGATATCTTTTAAAGTCATTTTCTAGTTAGCCGTAAAAGGAAAATAGTGTTGTTGATAATAACCAATAACAATAACAACAACAATAACAGTAAAGTACCCTGGAGAGATTATGTAAGCATCAACTTGCAAGAATTGGTCAAAATTTTAGTCTATGAATGAGGAGATATCACCAAAATGTCAATTTCTTCTTTTTTGTCTCAGATTTGTTGACAATCGATCCTCATACACCCACTCCTGAACCTGCTATGTATGAAAAAACAGATGGACAGTGGTACAGCCATGATGGAGTTGACGTGAAAGACTCGCAGCAAAGAAAAGGTTTGTTGGTTCTCAAAGTAATGTAACCTCACATGTCATTGACTGCTTCAACCTGGTTTTTATCACAAACTCAACCACACCATTCATGCTCATCATGCCCAGCTTGAGAATTGCACAGTTGGCAAGGTTTGTCATTTTTCCCTTCAATGGAGACCCCTCTGCTTCAGAGTTCATAGAATAACTCTTGAGGACAAGCCTGATGGCTTTCAACTCCCTCCTTTTGTCACACCAGAAACCAGCCACTTCTGGCTAATTTGTTAATATGGAAACCATAATAAAAATAAATTTACTCAACTCTCTCTTTTCTTTAGAAATGTTAACAGTTACAAGCAGTCCACGTCCAGTCAACTTTGATAGTTCATTGGAGGTTGACTCACAAACGGATTATTTGAAGATTGCAAAGAAAGGTGGAGGACATAAAGGTTTGAATTTTAAAGAATTGCTGATACAATTGATGAGTAGCACAATCACCTGTCCATTTAGTGTAACACAGCCAAAAAATATCATTGTCTTTATATCTCATCTATTACTCAATGAAATAGTGTGTATCTATGTACATTGCACATATTATTTCAAAAATTGATATTATTTACATTATTTAAGTATTTATTGCGATTTTCTGGTTTACCCATAATGCATTGCGGGCGTGTCAAAATCATTACAATTCAATATTTTGTTGTGAAATCATGATAAACTTAATTGTGTACTAGAAAACAGTTGAATTAAGGTTATTTTTGCTTAAAGTGAAGCAATTATTTCTTCATTTTCCAATAAAGGAAGCTTATATACAGGTTTCCGGGCTCTCCGCTTCACAGGAAGGTCTCCACAAATATGGCGCACAGTGGCCGCATATACCATGGCAATTTGTGTTTCTACATGCTTTCTGCAAAGGCATGATCTTCTATCCCTCTCCTTTGCTTGTCTTACAAAAAATGGCTTAAGACTTTCAAATTTCCTCTGCTTTACTTTGACTTCTGGATGCAACTCCTGGAACTCAAGAAATGCCTCAGTCTGTGTTTTTTCCAAAACATGTTTGGCGTGATGGACATATTCCTGCTTCCCAATACGTTGCTTAGCAAGATCTTTCTTGTCTCCAGTTGGTCGACTAGCTGTGTACGTCCAGTAGCTAAAAATTTTCTTCCCATCTTCTTCCGAAAGGGCATCACGCCGGACTCGTCTTTTTGTATATAGCCAACTCTTTCTCTCCCCAGCCAATATTTTTGCCCTTTCCTTCACAGCATTGCGCACACTTTTTTGGCCAACGTTCACAAGCTTTGAGAGCGATTTTTTTGCTCGACATTTGGATACATTTTCTCCAAATGCAAGACTTTTAAAGGCACTATAAGCGGCTCTGTTGTCTTTTGAGCCACTCTTCTTTAGTTGCTGAACACCTTCGGTGATATCTGCTGCAAGGGCGCGTAATGCCGTCGTCTCCTTGGCTTCTTCTGGTGTTTTGATGAATCCTTTTTTTTCTAAAATCTTTTTAGTGCGCGGACTTGAGGATATTGTTTCTACAAGTTCTGCTTTCTTCTGTGGTGTTTTTGGCAGAACTTGAGTTGTTTTCTTTAGGGCGCGGGCTTTTGCCATCCTGTTTTGGAAAGCGGAACTAGAAGGCGGGGTTGAACACGTATACTCCGCGGCATTTGTAGCATGCTCTTCATGTGCTTCTCTCAATTCAGCTCGCCGTTTTTCACGTAAATTTTGTACTCTTTTTCGAGTTTGCTCTCTGATTTTTTGTCTTCTTTCTTCTTCTGCTGATGTTTCTTCCCTTTTTCGTTTCTTCGTAACAGCTTTCAGGTTTTGTGCCCTAGTGTTCGGCCGGTGAGTTTTCTGACCTCGGCTGTCACGCACTTTGGCTATTTTCTGTTGGCGTTTTTTCTCGTAGTATCTTTTATCAGTAGCTTTCTTTCTCTCAGCCTTTTGTTCTCTCCATCTTTTCATCTTTTCAGCACTTGATTGGGGTTTTGTTTCCATAATTTGTCGGAATCGCTTGATTAATTTTTGAAGCACGCTGCTATTATTGTGATTGAGAAATCGAGTGTAACGCTAGTCGACACGCGGCTAAATATACCACGTGCTTTTATTGTTTAAACCCTGAAAATATCCGTATCCCCCCCCCCAAACATATCAGGCAAGGCTGCACAGGCTGGCCTTGGTCGTTTCTTGTACGTTGTGACCATGATTTGGGACGATTTTGAGAGCGGCTTGTAGTGTTTCTGGTCCGAATTGAATATGTAATATGATCGCAAAGCGTCTATAAACAACACATTAGGCAGAAAATATGTTTCGATTCATTCTTTGTACCATTTCTTCGGCGAAAATTCATATAAGCTCGTAAATTCTTACGAATCTAGAAGTCTGATAGAATGAACTTTGATTTGGTCGTTCTCTATATGGTGATGGACTACTCTACGCTGATTTATCGGCTTCGAAATAGGTAAGTAATGGTTGAATTTATGCAATCAAAACTCGTTACAAATTTGTTTCCGATATGCAAAATCGCTATATTTTTCCCAGCATTTCATGATTTGCTATTATCTTGCACAGAGCCTTAAAGTAAAATGAATGAACTTTTCTCAGATGTAATTATTATTGTTTTTAGGTTAATCTGGTCGCCAAAAGCTTGAATTCTGTAAACTGTGAAGTCTGTTTATAATCCAGCGTTACAGGACAACACACAAGAACTTATATTGTAGTTTGTACTTATTACTGCCTCAATAAAAAACACAGAGCAATGAAATTTTGTGAAAAGTCTATTTGTATTATATACAATAATTAGGCATGATAAAATTTTAAGCTTTTATTCGTTTTGAGGGACAAAAATTACGTTTTTACTCTTGGTATGCAAATTCGATGTTACGCGTTACACTCAAAATGTCGTGCTTTTTGTAAACAATTGACTTTAATTCGTGTTCTAAACTTATCGCTTGAATTTTGTTATTGATTTCATATCAAACAAGAACTATTACTCAGTTTATCTGTAAAGTTTGAGGGGCGTTCATACATTTTTCGCGAAGGTATGGGTAAATATAATTTTCGGACCCTGTAATGGTGGCGTGACCGTGCTACTCATCATTGTGATTGCCCATTGAATTGTAATTTCATTCAAAGAAATGTAAGATACTTCATTGTAATGATCTAACCTGTTTAACCCAGTGCCTTCAGTGCATAAATAAACATAATGTACATGAGGAACTAGAAAATGCACAGTAAATGTAACAGCTATTGATTGTCTGCGTTCAAAGAGATGCTCTAATGAAATCAGGTGTGGAATACTTTGAGAAACTATTTTCAAAGAAAACATGGAAGAGTCACATCAACTATTACCCAGAGAATGGGACTAAAGAAAGAGAATCACTGAAATGTTTTCCATGTGGGCCATCTGGCCTCCAGATTGGTTTTCAAATCATTTCAAGTCAAGTTAATTCAGAAGTCTTGATGAGAATTTGTGTAGACTACCCAAAATCTGCTTGCCATCTGAAAACTGTAATGGGGACACTGTTGAGTAATCTAATTTTGAAGAGTAATAAAATTTATTTTTTGTGAATCAAACTTACAATGGAATTATGGAATCGAGAGACTGCAAACCTCTCTGTATAATTTGTTGTTGTTGTGTTGTTGTTCTTCATGTTATTGTGAGCGATTTACTAAATTTGTTTGCTCTGTGATAGACCTGCTGACAGTAGAACCCCATGCACCCACCCCTGAACCATTAAGTTATGACAAGAAGGATGGACAGTGGTACACACATGATGGAGTGGATGTCAAAGAAACACAGAAAAGAAAAGGTTACTGCATTGAATTACCTGTTTATGTCAGTCATTTATCCTTCTCTCTCAGTTGTAATAAAAAGTATTCTTGTAAATTTGAAATTAGATTTGATTAGAATGTTATCACAAAGTTCTGGAATTTATCACTTTATGAGAAATTCAGATACAATTGTATATTTATGAGGTGCATGCTATGTTTGTTGAACAGAATTAGCTGTATCTGTTGAAGCTCAGCAAGGCACGGAAACCCTAGTATCAGCAGGAGGAAACAACACTGAATACCTTGACTTGGCCAAGAAGGGAGGAGGACATAATGGTTGGCTCACTTTTTTATTTATTTCTCATATCATTTATTTTATTTGCTGCATCATGTAAGTAAAATTATTATGTGTCCACAGTTGATATGGCCTTGAAGAATGATAAATTGATGGCAGGGAAACCTTAAGTTATGAATTAAACCAATGGGATCCGTGGGCTTGAAATCATTTGCTGGAGAGACAGGCTAATTAAGTGATGCAAATGTAAATGAATAAAAGATACTTCATATGATGCACAATCCTCGCAGTAGAGAGCACTATTTATGCAATAGCGAAAATCAGACCTGAAAAAATCAGGCCTGTACGGGATTCGAACCACTGACGTCTGCAATACTAGCGCAATGCTCTACCAATTGAGCTAACAAGGATCGTGCATCATAGGTATCTACAACCGCAGTTCAAAATATATGAACTTCATTTATTCATTGTATCTGATTTATCATCACGGGTTTATTACGAATCAACTTAACGGCCTGCTCTCAGTTGGCTGGTTAGCTCAATTGGTAGAGTGCTGCACTAGTATTGCAGAGGTCAGTGGTTTGAATCCCATACAGGCCTGATTTTTTCAGGTCTGATTTTCGCAATTGCATAAATAGCGCTCTCTACTGCGAGGATCGTGCATCATACGTATCTACAACCGCAGTTCAAAATATATGAACTTCATATATTCATTGTACCCAAAGATACTTCAGGTAACGCACTGAGAAAAACAATGGTTGCTATAATATGATTTGTGTGTTTGTTTTATAACTGAACACAACAGATAATGAACTGGTTGTTTCAGGAGTAGGAGAATCAAAAACATTTAGCCTTTGTTAGAAAACAGATGAGGATGAACAAATTAGTAATAACTTTAATTAGCAAATATTTAACTAATAATGATAGTGAAAACATTGTACCTTTATTAAGAGCCTTTGAAAAAAAGTGTGGTAATTGTGAGAAAGTCAATTGTAACCATTTTTCAACAAAGCTAGGGAAGCCCTGACTTGTGTATTTTCCTTTTTTTCAGATTTATGGACAATAAGCCCACATACACCTTCATCTGAACCGATAAGATATGACAAGAAGGATGGTCAGTGGTACACTCATGATGGAGTGGATGTCAAAGAAACACAGCAACGATTAGGTAAATAGTAGGATGTAGCATGAAGTATCTTCTTTGCTTCCACACTTTGAAAATTTTTATGGTTTGTATTTTCAGGTGGAGCCTAAAATTAATGATAGCACTTGGGTTCTAACTAAGATAAATTTTAATCCTCAGGACTCTCTTTTCTTGGCAATGAACAATATTTCTTCTCATTGAATGATCAGGACAAGTATATATACATTTACTCTTGGAGAAGAAATGGGCAAAGGCCACAAAGCTTTAAAATTCAGACATTTTTGGGTGCAGTATAGGCACTTAAAAAGGGTGTTAACACATGCTTCATGGTACACTCATAAGGATCTCTAGAAGAATGCTGATATGAGAGACCTCTGCAAAGTTATCCCTACACTGTGTAGGTCACATTGAAGTTGTGACTTAACATCACAGGCTACAGAAAAGGTTGCCTCACAGCTAGCCCACTGGTTTGCTAAAGCCTAAAACCATTGCTTCCAGGTGTAAACCAGGTTGAATTAATTACACAATCAATAGTTTGTATGCATAGCTCTGAACATTACCATAAATAATCAGCTACACTAGAATAAATGGTAAATTGTATGTTGATCAATGAAGGGAATATGTTATAATCATTGATTGATATTTTGTTTTCTAGACTCAATTGTGTCACTTGATGATCAGAAGAACAGTGAATGTGTCGTAGCCGCAGGATGTAATAACAGAGAATACCTGGAGTTGGCCAAAAAGGGTGGAGGACATCAAGGTAACTGATGAGTTGCACAGCATGCTTACATAATTGTGGAGCATTGCACTCTTTGATTATTTTTAATATCTTTTAAAAATAACAATCATGTTTGTTAAAAATGGGTATTAAATGATTTTAAAAGAAAGTGAATTTTCACAGTGTTTCAGAATTCATGGGAATATGAAGGTGGTGATCATTGACATGCACCCTGTAGAGAAATCTTGGGTATTTGACATCAGAGTGGCTCCTTAAAGTGCACCTAAACCCAAATTTTTTTTTTCGCTTAACGAAATAAGCTTATTTTTTGGAGTATTTCTGTGCAAAAATTTTTTAATTTGCTCAAATCTTTAATTTTCTATGCCCAGTCAAAATACGGAAAATCGGCCGCCATCTTGCCCCACGACCGAGTTTAAAGAAGAATGGCTCTAGCGGGTAATGTGACGTCAAATCGAGAACACGAAAGTCTGCATCTCACACATTTTCACTTGTTTGGGAAGATTGTCGTCGATATTGTCTGAAATATGCCGACTAGGTGTGTTGTATGAAGAATGTATGAAGCGCGATACCCTCTTGCAAATTTCGCATGTTGCTACATCCTTCTACAACACACTTAGTCGGCATAATTTCGGACAATTATCGACTACAACCTTCCCAAACAAGTGAAAATGTGTGAAATGCAGACTTTTGTGTTCTCGATTTGACGTCACATTACCCACTAGAGCCATTCCTCTTTAAACTCGGTCGTGGGGCAAGATGGCGGCCGATTTTCCGTATTTTGACTGGGCATAGAAAATTGAAGATTTGAGCAAATAAAAAAAATTTTGCGCAGAAATACTCAAAAAAATAAGCTTACTTCGTTAAGCGAAAAAAAGTTTTTGGGTGTAGGTGCACTTTAAAATGAGGAGTTTTACAAAGGGCTAATCCTTCCCAACTAGATGACTAGGCATTAAATGAAGCTGTTCGCTGTTAAAAATGGCTATCTAGCAGATATGTAACACAACAATCTATTTTCTTCACTGAAAGAAATATTGTAAGTGTTCATGATTGCGCATCTGTGCTTACAGATCTATTATTAGTTCAACCTCACATGCCCACCCCTGAACCAGTCATATATGATAAGAAAGATGGACAGTGGTACACCCATGATGGAGTGGACATAAAAGAGTCACAACAGAGAAGAGGTAAATGTACCTACAAGAATTATGGAGTTGTTTCATATAGCTGGTGACTTTTCAACAGCTGCATGAAACAAGTTGTTGCCCAAGTTGTTTACAAGGGGTGTTGTAAAGGGAGTTTATTTTAGTTTGATTTTCAGTTGATTATGAGACCCTCTACATTACATTGGATCAATTTGCTCTTTCTGAGACCTTTGCAGACAGCCTTTACTTTGAGTCACTTTTTGTTCAGTTAATGAAGTTGACAGAACACAAAATGTGAGGAAATGAGTAGAGACTGATTGATGATATGGATCCCAGTTTTGGTGTTTTGTTTACTGGGTAACCTCATGTTTTCAATTCAGATTATAATTATTGTCTTGATAAAGAAATGACAACTATAAATTTAAATTTACAAGACATGTTTCGACATTCTCATGTCATCTTCAGTTGCATAATTATGAGCTTTTAACAGTTGTACATTTGAATTTATATTAAGGTACGTTATAAATTACGTGTCAGGGCTTACGTTAATTTGAATATTAAATACACAAAAAATGAAAATAGCTCGCGCATAACTGGACCAAAAAAAATTAAATGATAATAATAATAAATAAACGACAAAAGGAACAACATAATTAAAAGGAAAGAGATAAATCTAGATGTTTCAATTGCTGATTAAAAATGGGTTTTTCCCACTTATATGCAATGCTTCTTTGATCTTAATTTGGAATTTTGAGGCAGCAGAATCTAAGATTATGAAACATTCTGTATCACAAGAATCAAGACGGGCCCTTGATGATTGCAGGTGCCTGTAAATATTTGAAGACTTGTCCAACAAGAGGCGCTCATGAACTCGTGTACAAATGTGGTGAGTGGTCTCACCAATGTAACTGGCATTACAGCCAGCACACAAAAATTTATAAACAACACACGAACGTAGACCTAGCAGTACTGAATCTTTCACACTGAACATGTTTCTGAGTTTAAACATACTGAAAACTAATTTAACATCTAAATCAGCTTTACAATAACATTTGAGTAGTTGTCTTAACTTAGTCTGTGCGATTTTTGAAAACCAGCCAACATGAGGAAGTTCATAATAGTGCGAAGAAGGTTTCCTGGAGTCAGATGAGGCATTCTGCCCAGCAAGAGAAGGATTATTTTTCTTAGCTAGATACCTGTAAATGATCCTGTCTATGACCCAAGATGGAAGACAGTTTTTCCGTAGTAAGAAAATAAGCTTCTTAACATCCAGATGAAAACCAGCCCAGGAATTATTGATCTTATATACTCTGTCAACTAATGTTCTGACTAAGCCCAGTTTGTAAATCAAAGGGGTAAAGCTGAAATAATTAGTAAGAAAACCAGTAAATGTCTTCTTGCAATATACACTGGTGACGATGGATGGATGACTGTTGTCTAACAATATATCTAGAAACGATAATTTCTTAACCCTTTCCATTGTGAAGAGAATTCAAATTGTAACATAATTCTTCAAATTGTAACCTAAGCCCTGACACGTAATTTATAACATACCTTGATATAAATTCAAATGTACAACCGTTAAAAGCTCATATGCAACTGAAGATGACATGAGAATGTTGAAACATGTCTTGTAAATTTAAATTTAAAGTTGTCATCTCTTTATTGAGAGTTATTGTCACTCAGCTGTCTTAACGTCCATGTGGTCAGATTATATTGTATTTTTACTGTGAGAAAGTCCTTAGGGGTATGGATGACAGATTTTTTTTTAGGGAAGATTTTCCTTCTTTCAAAAAATTATAAGTTGTTGCAATAACTATTGTTTTCTTTGGATAAGAGGCACCAACTCAGTGCTTTTGTAGCAGAGCTATACCCATATTATTTCAATAAATGGAAATTTTAGGAGTTTGTTTATTATATGTAGATTTGTCGGTGACCCTGGAAAGTATTCCAGAAGATACCTCGGCTGCTGGAGAACACAATGGCGATTACCTAGAAACAGCCAGACAGGGAGGACGCAAAGGTAATCTGTAAAAGTATAATTTTTATTCATGGTATGTTGCATGCACAATAACTCCATAAATGTATTTGAATCTGGAAAATTAAGTGTTGCATAAATCTCTTTTTATATTATTGTTAGACTTGTTAACAGTGGAACCCCACACACCCACCCCTGAACCAGTCAGATATGACAAGAAGGATGGACAGTGGTACGCACATGATGGAGTGGATGTTAAAGACACACAACAGAGAAAAGGTTGAAGCTCTTCCTCTTACTTAAACTTGAACAGGCAGCCTGAAAGTAGCTCAAGCAACTAATTGACTAGTTTGTGTAATCTCTGGGTCAAGCTTTTATGAAAAGTTTTGACAAGATCATATTAGCATGCTTTGCAAATCTAATTAACAATTGGTTCATGCATTAGTATGCACTATCGAGTTAGAGAGCACATAGGAAGTTTAGAGAGCACCAAAGAAGCAGAAGAGTTGCCCAAGGCAATAGCCGAGGGCAACTCTAGCTTCTTGAGTGCTCTCCAAACTTCCCATGTGTTCCATAACTCGATAGTGCACAGCTGAAAGCATGAACCAATTGTTTTATAACAGCCAGTGGAACTGTGCTTCAAATCTGATGCGAAAAATGGACAACAATATCAGCGAATCGTGACGGCACTGATGCCAAGTCTCCTTTTCCATTGTTTTTCTCTTTTTCTGCCTCATTTAAGAACTCTAGCCCAAGGGAAAATTGTGGGAAAACTGTCTTTGTTTTGGGACTGGTGGGCCGAGTCTCTGTTTGTATCCATTATTGTCGCAAAATATATTATTTTTCCCCACACTAACAATGGCTGCTCATGCAAAAAAAAGAAATTTATGGCAAAGCGATTTGCTCACGCTATCAGCGTGCACTATCGGGATTTTGAGCCAGCTTACGTATACTGAATTTGATTGCATGGCTCTGCTAGCTATGTTATAATAGTTTTTGTTAAGTAGTTGATATTGAAACATAAAAGTATTTGATTTTGTTTCCCTTTTACTTACAAATGAGTAATGAGCTACACTAGTAAAGAAATACCTCAAGAAAGTGGGATGTGAAAGTTTCCCTAAGGGAATGATGGAATTCAAAAATTTTCCATGCATTGTTCATGGAATGCCATTACTTGATAACATTGGATTTCAAGTAAAATTTTTGACCATCACAATGAACACTTTCATTGTTTAACTCCTTAGAAATGGTAACAGTTGCAAGCAGTCCTCGTTCAACAAACCTGGATAGTTCATTGGAAGTGGACACAGAAACAGATTACTTAAAGATTGCAAAGAAAGGCGGAGGACATAAAGGTTGTTCTGTAAACTTGAGAAATAATTATGCTATTTATTTGAGTACTTGTAATCCCTCGGATGTCTTTAGAAGCTAATGAGTGAAGGATTTCCCTCAAACCTCATCAGAGATCTTTTCTAGTCTGTCAGTGCTTGTTTGCCAATGCTCCTAGCAAATAGGCTGGACTGGTAAAAAACAAACAAAAACAAAAAGCAAAACGAAAAAAGCTGGCAAGCTATTTATTTCCCAGGGGTAAGCACTTTGAGTTTGTGGTTTGCTTCACCTGAAGTGAAAGTTGAAATAGAGATTTAGGCCAGTGATGGTCCAAAAACTACCAGCCAAAAAATGAGTTTTCACAAGCCTGAGGCTAGTGTTAATGTTGTGGAACACATTGCAGTATGTTAGCATAAAGGGTACTGTGTCTTGATTTTAACTGGTAATTTCTTTATGGTAGATCTGTTAACAGTAGAACCTCACACGCCCACCCCTGAACCAGTCAGATATGACAAAACAGATGGACAGTGGTACAATCACGATGGAGTTGATGTTAAAGACACTCAGCAAAGAAAAGGTGAGTTAAATTAGGTGTTAGGAAGAATTCGCTGACTGTATCTTTAGAACATCTTGAAAAATCTAGGAAAGATCTGAGTGTTGACAATTCTCATTGAATTGACTCTTATTATATCTTTTTGAGTTAATCATATGCAGCTCATATTCTGTTTCCTCATGTTTATGGTTTCAATCTGTTATCTCCCCACCCCTTTGTCAATGTTGGTTGTGAGAAGTCAAGCTGATTGATGATTAAATCTGAATTGAAAGATATGATGGAACTCTCTATGGTGAACTATAATGATTTTTATGAGATGATTATGTGGTCCTCTGACATTACAATGTGTATGAGAGAGTGGTTTACCTTTAGTAAACCTTGTGGTATTTTGCAATGGCTGTAATACGTTTTTCACCATAAGCCACAATATGTTGGAAATCTTCCAGCTTTTGTTTATTGTTTATGATTGGTGTATTAGATCAATTTTGTAGTAAATAGCAGACACTTAGAAAACATCTATATTGACGAAGGAGATAAAAATTGATATAACATCCACTCTCTAGGAAACATTTTTCAGTGCCACAAGTATAACTCTAGATGTGTTTTATTTCAATTAATGATCTTAATGTTTGCATTTGGAGCTCTGATCTCTGTAACGCAAAGATGCAAATCAACGGAATCGATAACCATCCAATATTTTTTGAGCTTGTGTTGTTCTTGTCAACAGACCAACTCCCTAGGCCGGGTTTAGCAGTTTACTTGATTGCTAGTTAAGACTGTTCATACTTTGAAGATTAAGTGCAGTTTCCAAATTGGGCTACTTTGAGTGTACATATTGAGTGTCAAGTTTTTTTAAAATGTCTCATTGTGACATGTATGTTGATCATTGGTGAAACATTTTGTCGAGAATATAAGAAATAAAAAAATGGCATAATGTGCTCTAGCATTGAATGATGTTTTAAGAGCCTAAGGATTTCAAATAGCGTACGGGTCACACAGCTAACATTACCCATGCCCATAGTTCACGAAATGCACCCAGGTTCAATTGGTTTCCTCTGCCTAAGGAAAACTTGATTTTTCAGAAATGGTCACAGTGTCGTCAAGTCCACGCCCATCAAGTAGGTCAAGTTCTGAACAAATTCCAACAGAAACTGATTATCTCAAGATTGCTAAGAAAGGTGGAGGACATAAAGGTTAGCAGCTGTCTGAAGCATTATGCTGGATTCTAGATATTAACCTTCTTTCATTTTACTATTTTATTTGCTTTTCTTAATTGAATAGAGATAAAGCAGTCCTTACACAATGATATATTTCTGTTAGGTCGTAATAGTAGCAAGTAGGATAAATATTGTAAGAAATGTACAACTTCTTTTAGAGACATGTTTTGGCATGCTTATGCCATCTTCAATCAATGAGTAACTGAACATGAGTAATTATATAACAGACAAGTAGATGAATAAAATATTTACAGTATGATGTAATACAAAAGCAGGTACTAATTACAGCATGACAGCAAACATGAAATTAAAGGTGTGAACTAAAATGCTAGAAAAGTGTTATAATGCTGTAATTGTTGGTTAAGTTCAGGTTTGATCTTATTTATATAAAAAGCTTCTTTGCGTTTTAAACCAATTGAGTTGTTGGCAGAATCCAGAATACTAAAGCAAGAAAGGGAGTATTTGTTCTTACCAGAAGGAGATGTGTTAAAATGCTTGATGTGTTGAAATGCTCAAAGAAGCTTTTTGTATAAATAAGATCAAAAGCATTTTAACACATCTCCTTCTTGTAAGAACAAATACTCCCTTTCTTGCTTTAGTATTCTGGATTCTGCCAACAACTCAATTGGTTTAAAACGCAAAGAAGCTTTTTATATAAATAAGATCAAACCTGAACTTAACCAACAATTACAGCATTATAACACTTTTCTAGCATTTTAGTTCACACCTTTAATTTCATGTTTGTTGTCACGCTGTAATTAGTACCTGCTTTTGTATTACATCATACTGTAAATATTTTATTCATCTACTTGTCTGTTATATAATTACTCATGTTCAGTTACTCATTGATTGAAGATGGCATAAGCATGCCGAAACATGTCTCTAAAAAAAGTTGTATATTTCTTACAATGATATATGTTTGGTACATATTGGCATTTCTCATGCCAGGAATTATTTATAACTGCTTTTAAACAGAAAGCAAGACACTTTTGTGAACATAAAAATGTCATTTCTATAATGGGTTAAGTATTAATAATAATGCTGTTAATAAATGATGAGCCTTATCACTCATTTGACATGTAAAAAGGAATGGAGTAAAATGAATCAGCAAAAATAATGAAATTTCATTTCTGTCATCATTTGCACCAAAAGCAAAGAACCTTGTGTTGACCATATAACAAAATTTCCATTAAAAAATTGCCAATTGCTCAGTGCATTTAGCAGGATTGTTTGGTGATTCTTATGTCCTGACTTAATACCATGCATGTAGATCTGTTAACATTGGAACCCCACACACCTACCCCTGAACCTGTCAGATATGACAAGAAAGATGGACAGTGGTATGCTCATGATGGAGTGGATGTCAAAGAAACACAGAAAAGAAAAGGTAAAAACTCTGTCTTTCACTGTAGTAGGCCCTTTGCTCTCAAAATGTGTTAAACGAATGAACTTGCTTCTTTTTTAGAAATGGTAACAGTTTCTAAAAATCCATATCCATCAGACTTGGAGGGCTCAACTAACACCCAGAAAGAAACAGACTACTTAAAGATGGCCAAAAAGGGTGGAGGACATAAAGGTGAGAGATCAGAATGATGGAATTAGTTCGATACAATTTCAAACAAAGTATTCCTGTTAATTTGCTTTGTGTACGTTTTTGTGATATAGCACAAGATAAATGCAATTATCATCTGATAGGAGGCGTTTAGTGTTCATTTAATGTTGTTATTCATGTAAAATCAAAATAATTTGTTTTTGGGCTCCCCGTTCTAGCAGAATCTAGTTGTTGCGGAATGTAGGATACCCTTTAATAATAAGAGTTGATTTCATATGCTGACAGTTCCACTGGGCTCATTCTTCATTCAGTACAATGATGCTCAATTGTTTGAAGAGGATACCAGACATTTCAAAATGGGACTACGTTATTACACCTGCCCAGCAGTGAACAGTGCAAAGATTGATTCATTTGGATTTTATGTTTCAGATCTTCTAACAATTGAGCCACACACCCCATCACCAGAACCACAGAGATACCAAAAGAATGGAGGGGACTGGTACAGTCAAAATAATAAGGACACAACAAGTATGTTTCAGTGTAACTCTCGTGATGTTCAGATTTAGAAAAACCACAGCAACAACTTACCATGCAACTGGAAATTTCCCAAAACGGCGTTTTTCATTACGTTTGGCAATATCTTGTGGATGATTTTTTCACTACTTATTTCACTGGGCATTGGAGTATAGAAACCTTTGTTTTTTCACCCTTTTTAGTTCATGATCCAGAATTTTGCAAATCTTATTCAATTGGCCTTTGAAAATTATTCAAATTATTTTGTGTTTATGTTTACTTTGAACAGTTTGAGTTCACAATTCAGATAAGTTCAGAATTTAGTTATGTGTGGATCTGCCTGTTTGTCTAGGAGCAACAGTTTCACCACCCAGTCCATCTGAAAACAACAATAACATTACATCAGACTATTTAATGTTGGCAAGGAAGAGTGGCGGGCATTCTGGTATGTGCTTCATTCTGTTTATTTTAAAATGGAGTTTTCCTGAAGGAGGGAAGACAGAAAAGCATGACAATAAACCTTGTAGCAAGGACAAAGCCAAAAAAAAAATTCAACCCACATGTTATGTCAGGTCAATAATCTGAGTCATAGTGATGGGAATGCGAGTGCTCTTACCCCTTCTCCATATTTTTTTACGTCGATATTATGCTCTAGTGACAGTTGTAGTTTAATTGTTTAATCATTAAACAATAACTCTGCTTGTAATCAATCTTAGTAATATTTGTTTAGATTTTTTACTGATGTTAGATTGGGGGGGGTCTTATAAACTCTTTTCGAACTTTTTACAACGGCCCAATTAAACTCAGCTATGAACGAGATTTTACAATAGTTCAGAAACTCAGCAATATCACAAATCAGCGTACATCTCTTCTTTCTGTGAACAACTATGAAAATGCCATTTTTGTTCTATAGATGCAACTCGAAGTCCTCGTAAAAACACTGGAAATTCAAATGTATACAACAACACTAACACAGAATACCTTAAAATGGCTAGAAAAGGTGGAGGCCATAAAGGTACTAACGCTAACATAATGTGTAACATAATATGTAACATGATGTGTAATATAATATGTAATATAATATCAAATATGATATAGGGCCGGCATATTAATACTAATTTAACCCATAATTTAATGTGCGACGAAAGCTGTAACAAAACAAGACAAAGGTAATTCAACGGAAGAAAGTGAGTGTTAACTATTTGGAAATACGGTAGCGTAATACTTGCATAATTATGTAATATTTGTAATTAATGTGGTATTATGTAATTAATGTAGTATAACAATCAGAATTAAGAGCTGGCAACTGCACTCATAAGTAACTCTTTATCCATGTAAGTTGGTTTAAAAACCTCGAGAAAAGCATGTATCAGGAGGTCTGCGGCTTTAAACTCTCTAGATAAGCAAAAATCAAACGAACCCATGTAGAGATAAGTGTAAGTAGCTAAGTTTTCAGTTAAACAAGGTGACCTTGATGATGCAGTATAGCAGTTCGATTATGTACATGCAAATCCTCAGGTATATGAAAATTAATCAACTTGAAGACAGGTTTTTAATGAGTAGATGATGCAGCATCTGATCCAGCAGTTCTTTGAACAACAAGCACACCTTATGAAGAACAAGCACATTTGATGAAAGAATAGAGAATTGTATCATCTCTAGACTATTGTACACAAGGGCATTTTTCCTCGCAGATCTTTTGACTATGGAGGCCCACACACCATCTCCTAAGCCGCAGAGATACCAAAAGAAGGGAGGGGACTGGTACAATCAAGATTATATTGATGGAAGTAAAACGCGAGGGAAAAAAGGTACCACTTCATCGATTGTCTGTGAAGCATTTATTCTTTCCGCTGGAAAAAGAACAGACAGTTTCATAAAGTTACTCCCGCAGTTTTGAAAAAAAAATCACTTATCCGTAGGGGACAGTGTTCCTGAAGCCGGTTCGTTAATACTGGCATTATTGGTATTCTTGAAACCAATAACATTTGAATCTACACGCATACTGTTTGAAGGACTTTTTTATTTTCATGGTTTTGTTCTTGTTTGTAGGAACTCAACATCAAAATGGTAACTCCCCGAAAGAAATCAGTACTGAAACTGAGTATCTTAAGAAAGCACGGAAAGGAGGGGGACACAAAGGTAAATATTCACCTCAAACCAGTTGGTAACCGAGTGAACGGTATGCTTTTCATGAATTTTATGAGGAAAAGTTCCATTCCCGCAAATTTTCGCTCGGATGGCTACAATTTTCCCCTTCTGTCACGCCGCCTTTGCTAAGGTATCTTTATTTGTTGGTTAAACACAGGCTGTGTGCACATAGCCAATAGTGGTACGACTAACCCTTTTGGAAAGTCACTGTAATGTTTGTACTGTGTTTCTGACTTTATTTGATGTTAGCTTAAATTCCGGGGCTTCAACCTGCTCAACAGTCTTTTATAATTGTTAATTCTTCGACCAGATTTGCCTTGAGTCAGATAATGATAACAGGTCAAAAAGAGGACCTAGGGAAATTAAGAGTAGGTGATTACTGTTTTTTTTTTTTTTTTTTTTTTTTTTTTTTTTTTTTTTCGGTTTGTTTTTGTAGGCCTTTTAGCAACTGAACATCACAAACCCAGTCCTACCCCCACGAATTCAGAGAGCAAGCTCGGAGACTGGTACTATCACGATGGAATTAATGGTAAAGAGTCACTTCAGAAGAAAGGTGTGTTCTTCAACTGAGAGTTTTCTTGCTTGTAGCTGGTTCTCTATCGATCCCGATGGAACTTGTGGCGATTATTAATGACTAATGATTGATTCTTTTTGAAGTCAATGTCAACTACATATGCATGTGAACATGTAACTGTTTCTTGTTTTGCGCCTCTGATTTTTCTCATAATGAAATTAAGAACTCGCTTTTACAGAATCTCCTGCTTATAGTCCAAGGAAATCAAACGTGGAAACTTCATCGGCTTCCAGTGAATACTTGAAAATGGCGAGGAAAGGAGGTGGACATAAAGGTATACAAAAACAGAAGCGTGTTAAGATAAAAGTTTTGCAAGTAAAGCTTCTTGGTCTGTAAAAAAGGTGTGCCCCAAGGAAAAAGGTTTAGAAAACTTCCAAGACTACATGAGGCTGACTTGTAATACTGACTACCTTAGCCCTATAATAAGCGTCAGACACTAGTGACAGGTACGAGGAATTCGAAACAATTTTGCAACCAGTGAATGGTTCTTGTTGACACAGTTTGAAATAGACATCTTCAAGATACCTTGAATCAGCTGTTCTTTAAGGCTCTTAAAAAATGTCGTCGTTTGGCGGATTTAACAACCTTCTAATCTCTGTGGAGTGACTTGAATAAGTTTTTACGCTGTATATCTATGGTTTCTCCGACTTGTTTCTTAATTATAAAGAAAAAATTATGTATAGGTCTCAAACGGTCAATTAAGATGGGTTCGTCACAGGTCTTGCTTTTTTTTTTGGGGGGGGGGGAGCTTGGACTGCTAAGAGAATGCCTTTTTCAAGAGAAATAGTATTTATGTGCGTTTGGACGAGAAGCAGTGATAGATTGTCGAAAAAATTGTGCTACCTACTGATTTACTGGCGCCATACAACCACGTAAGCTTCACCTTTGGACAGTGATGCTTTTAAATGACTCCATTGCATTTCGCTGAAATCTTAGACTCTCATTCATGCTTACATCATAATGTAATAAGAGTTATTGCCTTTTCCATATCGGTAAACTTCATGCTGGTCCTCCTCTATTGTTGGATGACTAACATTTTCTAAAATATCTCGGTTGTAGACTTACTCATGATGACGCCTCACCAAGCCAGCCCGAAACCAAAGGAAGCGAAGAAGCAAAATACAGGTGGATGAAAACCTTCCCTTTTGTTGCAACAAATTTGTAACAGTGCGATAAACGTTGATTGAAATAAATAGACATGATAATCTCACTATTGATAATGAATTAAAGCGCCGCTCAACGAGAAGGGTCTCGTTCGGCATATCCTTCCATTGCAGCTGTGATGCAGTCCGTTCGAAATCTTGTCTTTTATATCTATATTTCTGGCTGTCCCAAACTTCTGATTCATACATTTCATTGAGAAAAATGGTCAGAATCATCGAGTATTCATTGTGATTCTTCTTAGATACAACTCCGGTAAACAGCCCCAGGACTGTAAGTAGCTCGAATAGGGAATCCACGGAATACCTCAGACTGGCTCGCAAAGGTGGCGGCCACCCAGGTCAGAGACATTCAGATAACAGTTGTATACAGTTTTAAACTTCACTAGCTTTGATTAATAAACTGACACGGTAATTCAAATTGCAGATCTTCTAAGCAACTCCCCACGTCAGTGTGACTCATCAGTTGCAAACCGTTCTGATGTAATGGAAAGTGCACGCAAAATTGGTCAGTTTACCTTGAGAACTCTATGAATTATTGATGTGCCTTTCCGTCATAGTGCTGCGTGGTTTAGAGCCACCTTAAATAATGTAATTCTGAACTTCATTTACATATTTTAAATTTTGCAAAAAGGTATATCTTGTTTTACCGATTGAATTCAGAGATACGAAGTGAGGAAACGCCGAGCTTGTTTTTGAGCTACAGGCGTATAAAGCAATAGCTAAGGGTGTTTATAAGCTTCACAGGGAAGATTTTCGTCGTGAAACACGATGTGAGCGTTATCATCGTGAGTGGCTGAGAAAAACGGATGTTATTCAACTGCCCCTTTCTAATTTTTTCATCTTAACTGCTATAATTTTGTTTCAACCTTTGAAACATAAATCATCTAACATGTTCATTTTCAGACTTGTCTCCTTCGCAGCCGGTTTTTGGCCTTGTCGCAATCCATATCCTCTCCCTCCCCCCGCCCCCTCCCCCTTCCCAACCCCCCCTTCCTGCAACCACCTTGCTTGATGAGATTAAACAACAGCTCTGTAGCAGGAATCAATTGTTGGAAGCTCCTTAACCACTACGTGCACCCTTACTAACATGGACACCCGTGTATTTCGTAGACCCCAATACATCTCTACGGCGAAGTGCAAGTATGCGGCACAGAGGTCCAGTGTCTGACTATCTTGGTGTAGCTCGTAAAGGTGGTCATCACAAAGGTTTGTCAGCCTTTACTTTGCTAAAGGAGTATGCTTAGCGTCGTGTTTGCAATTTTCTGATTTGACTTGTTGTAACAGTTTGAAATGAGTTTCAAATTCTTATTTTTATTCTGCTTCCCAATCTCTTATCTTTTACTCTCTTATTTTCCTGATGAACAGATTTGTTAACGATGCCCGAAACGAGTAACTTTAGGAGAGGTTTGTTAACTGTGCTCACGTTGTTTGAGTTGTGACACTTTTCCTTCAAGCTTGCATAAATCGTATCACACAAAAACAAGCCAGGCGGTAATCTGATCATATATTTATTATTTCGTACACAGATCAAGAATCACGCAGAAGTCTACGGAGGTACGAAACAAATCAAAAATAATTTTCGAATGAATACAACATTTGCCCTACGTGTTAATATTGATTCCCATCATCTTGAGGGAATGTGACTTAAAAGAGAAATGATGAAATGTTTAAATAACTACCCTGTATGAGTATTAACAGAAATGGAAGATACAACAAGTAGACAACTGTCTACATGAGAATGAAGAATAATTCTGGTTTGACCATAGGCACTGATGCATAATTTTTAACTTGTTGTAAAAAAATTGTGCATAGAAATGGTATGCAAACATAGTGGGTAAAAAAAGAACTCTTTGTCTAAAACTGCTAATGTTAGTTAAATTCAGGAAAGTCTCGTTAACTGTGCCTTTTAAAACCTTCCCAGCTTCAGAAGCCCTGTTACCTCTCAAGTGGATGGATCACCAAGACCCAGGACAGCCGAGCCTCGTCCGCCAGCGTGGATGGGGGGCTCTGGACCTGAGAGAGTCGGTACTCCGGTGAAAAGGACTCTTATTGCGCCATTTGCTTACCACGAGGGCTCTCTAGGGTACCTTTCTTTTTTTCCTCTTAAATTACGTGACTAATAATGTTAATTGAACTGAGCGGAGTGTAATTTGTTTTGAAATTAGACACGTATCATTTCAGACCAAAATTCCGCTTCACTCTTTTCAGTCACCACTTTACATTTTTTTTTAAATCACAAAATTCAGTTGCTCAAATACTGGTTTTTTATTCTGTATAAATATTTTATCGTTCCAGTATTGTTAACTGTTTGGTAAAAAGTTACAAAAGTTGACTTTTCAATTTCCTGCAATTTGATTGGTTTCTTTAAACAAGCCTTGAAATGTGATTACTTGTTGTGTTTATCTAAAGCCGTCTCATTGGCTGGGAAAAAGATGCGATTTAGAGCATAAAATGGTGCGATTCGTTAATAAATCGCACTGATGAGAGCCAATCAGATTGCAAGGATAACCAGTGATTTCAAAATGGATGTAATAAATTATTTAACCCTGTTAAGTTAAGGATATTTTCATGCTATCCGATCAAAGAAAACTATCCGATTAATGAAAACTTTCAGTCTTGCATTATAATCCTCCAAACAGCGATATACTGTCGATTTCTATGCAATTTGATTTTTAAAAATAAGTGTATTGTGTCTTTTGGATAAGACCAAGAAATATAGGTGTAAATATTAAGCCCTATCGTCAGTGTGTCCTCTAAAGGTGGCTGGATACAGTTTTCCTAAGCTATGATTGGCTCTGTTTTCGCTCATTCACAGTTTATACTAATCATAATGTTCTTTTTCCGTAGGGCGGCAAGGAACCCTGACAAAATTTAACATGACATAACATATATCTCATTATCATCAACAGATTTAACCGGCGATCCGAGAAACGATTTATTTAAATAATTTTCTTGAAATGGTTTTTACAGTAGAGCTATTTAGATGCAGAAAGTAAAGTTTAATGAATTCTTAGATGTAAAAGATAATGTCAAATGAAACATTGCTGTTTTAGATTTTAGCAAATTATCCTCGCAGATAAGATACAATTTCAATTTCAAATTTGAATTTAATGTTTATGTAATTAGATAATGAACACCTGTGAACAAAAATTTTGTAGTACCGTGACATAAAAATTTTATCTGCATGAGTATTGAATGAAGTAGTTTATGAGTCTAAAGGAATTTTTAGAGTCGTTTTACGTTCAAAGAAAGGGATTTAATTTTCAGCTGCAACGTTTTTCCTTTTCACTGTGATCACGTAGTTCATTAAAGTTAATAGAGGAAAAGCCATTTATACACAATTTTTTGTTAAGTACACTGAAGATAATTTTTACCGAAAAATTCGTAAAACTATTGGTTGTAGTTAAAGCACAATTTTTAATCATTTCTTAATATGGGAAAACACTCAATAGATAAATTGTTCGGTATTAATCAATTGCTTTGGGCTTAGGTAACAAGTTACCGCGTAAGCTACTAAAAGAGTTGCTTGTTCGTAACTGATATGCTCGAGTCACAAATTATTTCTTATGAATATATGTGATATTTAATACAATTTTTACCCCTTATGAAAGTTTTAGATTTTGAGATCATGATCGTTTAAGTCTCCGTTGAGAATATTCATTCCTTCAAACAATCGTCATCATAAGTTCAAGCATAACACTTGCTCTTAGCATAAATTTAAAGGATGTCACTTACTACATTTTGCTTCATGACTCAACGAAATTGCCAGTTGCGATACGGCTGTAAATTTTGTGGGCGTAGGGGATGATAGACTTTTCACTCTTGATGAGAACAGTGGAGTCAGCAGGGGGAGGGGAGGGGAGGGGTTAAAGATCTTAATGAAACACCTTTGCGTGGCTTAATGCACTTTAAATGAATCTTGACAACCTTTCTTGGCGTTAGTGGCAGTTTCAAGGTGTATGGTAATCTTTCATAGAGTTAGCATGTAGCAGTTTTTAGTATTTATAGCGAGTACAATTTCATCCTTGAACAAGCCTTTGCTCCAATTGAAGGGGTAGTACATTGCGAGACCTTATCTCAAAAGAACACTTTACGATTATTTACAGATTTTGTGGGATAGAAGTCGGTAGCCTTATTGCAAAGTGAAGAATCGAAGTGAACATAACAATTTTATTTCTGAACGTTTTTAAGTCTTTTTCATTAACACCATACAAGCATACCTCATTTTTATTTTACATCATTTATATTTATTATGGCCAGCTTTTTAGATGTCTCCGGGGTTAAAGAGGCCAAGATCGACTCGAATTTATCTTTTAAATTCTTGCTTGCTGTCTTAATCCTGATAAGACAGTGATAAATGTCCCAAAAAAAAATGATAATAATAGACAAACTTGCAGAATTTTGAAACTCCAGTTTTGACCATTTTGTCCATTTAGTGTTCAGTGATCGTTCTAGAAGAAATAGTTATAATTTAGATATTGATAAATAAGTAAGACTAAAGCAGAGAGCATGAACACTTATGTTAGGTAGTGACGCTTCGGGGAAAATCACAACAGAATTAAATTGCAGTTCATCAGATCCGAATTGTCTGTTATACATCATGTGCCCAGAGGGCAAGAGAGCCCATTATATGACTCCCAATTTTCAGTAATAGACTGAACTAATTCCCATACGTGACAATGGAGGATAGGCATGGATTCCCAACATAACGGAGTGCATTGTAGCCCTCTTTCCACCGTCTTTCCCTCCCTTGTAAGTTTCAGAGTTCTGTCATGAAAATAGTGAACTTATTACCACCCCGCATGCTTCCTTAGAATTTTTTCTTTTTTTCATCCCACTACTGGCAGTTAAACAGACCGAGCTGTCATGGTTACTGTGGATCCACTTGAATTCTGCCTTAGCCTGCGGATCTCTCTCTCGCGCTCGTTCTACATATGGTCAGTAATAGCCCGAGTAACGATCGAGGGAGATAAACAGTAGCATAGTTGTTGGCGGTTCTGACTCATTGCGTCATATTTTTTCGCACAATATTTTTGCGCTATATTTTTGCGTCATATTTTTGCGCCTTATTTTTGCGCTGCATTTCCGCGCCTTGATTTTGCGCGATTTTTCATCACGGGTTTATTACGAATCAACTTAACGGCCTGCTCCCAGTTGGCTTGTTAGCTCAATTGGTAGAGCGCTGCACTGGTATCGCAGAGGTCAGTGGTTCGAATCCCGTACAGGCCTGATTTTCGCTATTGCATAAATAGCGCTATCTACTGCGAAGGATCGTGCATCATACGTATTTAATACCGCAGTTCAAAATATATGAGCTTCATATATTCATTGTATAAGATTCTTAGAAATGAGTGATAGTTTATGGTTGGATGATCATTTAGTGTAACTGTTTTGTTCCGAAATTCTGAGATTATATTTATGTTTTGTATCGCTTGGTTCTATTGAACATTTGTATTTACTGTCTTCACTCTCATAACTGCTCTCTTGACTGTCATCTATACATTCTTCCAAACTGCTTGAACAAGATTGACTATCATAACTGTGATCGCTATCAAAGCTACGAATATCAGAATCACTCTCGTGTTGACTCATATTTATAGATTATATTAAAATGATTTAAAATTATCTCATTTTATTATATATATGAATAATTGTGATACAAACGTGCACACAGCGATGATTGAGTTAAAAGAAGTCCATTCTGTGGTAAGTTAATTATGTCGTTGAAGAGGATGAATGTTGTAAAGAAATCGAACTTGAATGTGTGTATAATGTTCTGGTCTGTAAAAAATGTGTCGCGACAATAAGTTCAAGTTCCACAAACCTTCTGTCTATCATCGAAAGTACCACATCATGAAAGTAACTTGATTAATGATCTTGAACGACTGTGTAATCTACAGATCGAACCAATAGACCCTTTCAAGGTTAACGCCGCCATTTTGCCGGGGGTGCAAAACTGCTGGGGCGAGCGCAAAATGAAAAGTGAATGTATGCAAAAAGTCGGGAGATTGATGCTCGATAATTTGAGGAAGGTTGACATTCTGCAATTTCTATGAATTACGAAGTAAAGATACCTAGCAAAAGATGTTGCCGATTAAATGTGAAGGGTTCAGGCTCGCTGAGAAGGGAGAAATCTTATTTTTAGTTTTTCATGCAAATGCTATTAAATTTTCCCGCAAACGGCGGCTTGAGACAAATATATGGAAAATCAAAGTCTTAATTTGCGGCTTTTTTCGCGAGACTTCATTTCTCAAATTTGATCGGTAAACTGGTAGGTCTGGTATCTTTAGTTTGTAATGCATAGAAATTGCACGATGTCAACCTTCCTCAAATTATCGAGCATCATTTTCTCAACTTTTCCCATACATTCACTGTACATTTTGCGTTCGCCCCAGCAGTTTTGCACCCCCGGCAAAATGGCGGCGTTAACCTTGAAACGGTCTATTGTGATAGACAAAATAAACAAAGTATTTGCAGACCTTGACTGCATAAAAAAGGGAAGAATGAATGTAAACATCGAAACGGCTAAATCTCAGTGTAAAGATGCAATGCAGAAGAAAGGTGATGTCATCAAGGATATACTTAGACGAGCTTCTGGTGGTACTCTTTCTCAAATTTATCGATGATTAACTTTCAGAGTGTCCAGAAATTTGTTATCGTCAAACTGTTTACCCTAGTGAAAGTTCTTATTTCATTCAATATTTTTCATAAGATGTAAATGCGAATTTACACAATTCTATCTCATGTGTTAAGTTTTTGGTTTCAGAGAATGCTTTTAAAGTCAGACTAGCACCCGTTATTGAACCAATTTATTGGTGATCTGAATACCTGATATAGCATCCTCATCACGTCAGAAGGGTTGTTCATAAGATATTGAAAATCATTCCTCTTGTCAGAACTTGTTACCGAATGATTTAGCTGGTCATCAACATATTTTCCGCCATATCTTCATGGCTGAAGAATTATTATTGTCAGAAATTGTCTTATTGACATAATTAACATTCGCTGCGTAGGTACTTTCATGTGAGTGTGGTTCTTTAAAATTGATAATGCTTTTTGAATTCATGTTAAGACACAGGTGTCCCAAGTTCACGTCTCGAGCAAATGCGAAGGATTACTTCTTGAAAGCGTCACGCGTTGTGTGACGCAGTGTTAACTGTTGAGATTGAAGCGTTGTAGCGGGGCTCCCCACGCACGCGAAGCGCGCGTGGGGCAGAGCCCCATATCCATAGAATATGGTCAACCTGCTTTCGTTTGGTTGTCACGTGACTGACCGAGCATACGTGCGCACGTTCATGCCTTCATATTGCACGGGTAGGATAGGGGAGACTATCAAAACGAAGGGAGGGGTGTCTCAGGCGAGTCTTGGCAAATGCTCATCTTTTATGTTATCATTAATATAACGAACTTGGGAGCTCCGCTTTTAGGCTTGGCTAAATCTATATATTAAGGAATAGTATGGGGAATAAAATATGGTCCATTTAAAACACTATATATTCCGTCTGATAACAGGAAGAACAGTGATGGCAAAGCAAGCCCAAAACAGCAGAGATCGCCAAAAGACACGACGGAAACACAAGGAATGAGTAAGTTTTATTAATCTAACGTGTAAAATATTCACATTTCGGAATATATAGTGTTTTAGATTGACCATATTTTATTCCCCATACTATTCCTTATAACTCTTCAAATTCTCAACGGTTGCTCGCGTAACTTAACACCGCGTCACACAACGCGTGACACTTTCAAGAAATAATCCTTCGCTTTTGCTCGAGACGTGAACTTGGGACACCTGTGGTTAAGATCGCCAGTGATTGTTTTTGAACCATCTAGTTTAACCTTTGTGTTCACTGACATATGTGTCAACATGTGTTTTATTAGCAGCTTCAGTTCCTCTTGCTGTTGTAATCACATCATCTTATTGTTGCCAAAATTCAAACTACCTGTAATTGCATTAGAACCATCTTAAAGTTGACCGATGTGTTAAACTGTGTATCAACATATGTCTTATTCGTTGAATCAGTATCATTTGTTGGTGTTACCAGACTGGCTATCTTAGTATTGCTCGTATTGACATCACCTCGAAATGTATCAACATCTGTTAAGATATCATTTGCAATTGCATCAACATATCATTACCACTTGTTGGGCTTACCATATTTTTAATATTACAGTTCTTCATGTCAACGTTTAAGCTGACATTAAACGCTGAGCCGGCATCTCCTTAAGGTCCTCGTGCACCAGTATCACCCCATGATATCACCTTTCAAACCGCGTGGTCCTCGTGGTCCTTGCGATCCAATATCAACCTAAGGGTCTTTTGCACCAGAATTACCTTTTGCTCCTTGAGGTCCAGTATTACCTTGTGGATCAACAGCACTAACATTACCTTTTGGGCCCTGAGGTCCAGAATACCTTGCAACCCTTGCTATTCGAATGATTCTAACCATAATACCAACCCATATGTTAATAATTATATTATTTACTCAATTAGAAAAGTACCTCATCATGATTCTTTTATTGAAGAATACATTATTATGTGAAAATAACTTGACAATGTCGTAAAATGATTTCTTCTTGTTGATCTTAATGATTAAATACAAAGAATAGTAACCAGCCTGAACATTCCCTTTTGAAGTTTCTTATGAATTCACCTTTAGGAAAAAAGGTCGCGGTACAATCATTGAATATGGCTATCCGTAATCTGCGTCAATCCCGCATTTAGACTCCCGACTAGTTAAAGAAATTGAAGGTAAGTCAACTAAAATCAATGGAACCAAGATATTTTGCATCAGCTTGGTTTCCTAAGGCACTTTAATTGGATTTCAACGAAATTAAAAACATTTCCAATGACTTGTCTTTCCCTTGCTTTTTTCGGCGATGGAAATTGTGAGTTTTGCTCATGTTTCTTACAAACAAAACTGCACCCCGAATACTTTGTAGCCCGTTATTGTTTTGCCGTCATTGTTTGGGGTGCGAAATATTAAAATTGTATACATCGCTCGTTCCTTAGAGCGAGAAACTACTTTGGTCTTTAAATGGAGGAGATCTTGAGACAAGCGCCTCAGTCAAAACATCTTGTCTTAGCGCTAAGATAACAACTAAAACCAAGCTTAAAACAGTATAACTGCGTGTAGTTTTAAAACAAAGTAAAAGGGCCCTTTGACCGATAAACACCACTGGACGTTAAGGTTACTTCCTACCTTCAGAGGCCGAAAAAATGTTTTTTTTTTCTTTTTGGACTAGATTGAAGTTACACATTTTAACTACCGTTTACAGAAAAAAAATTAAAAATCTCAAAATGCGTCCGACTTATTTATAAAAACGTATTTTCAAAAAAAAGTTAATAAATCAGGAAGGTGTCACAATCTCGTAAATGGCGAACCCCCCCGGGAGAATATTCGCGGCAATTTCATGTCGTTTGAATATTTTGTTTACATCGGGCACTTGACAAAATTCACACGGGGAAGTTATCTGCTCGCGGCGTGG
>NC_142532.1:10909878-11017378 GCF_964205215.1 Stylophora pistillata
TTTGCAGGGCGCGGCGTTTTCTCGATGGGAGGCTTTTGATTTCCTGGTGTATTTACTCCGTTGTCAAGCAAAACAAATCTTTCAACTTTATTTAACGGATAAGATATTTCCTCTCATGACAGTTGACAAATGACAAAATAAAACGGCCCTTCGACCTCTTTTACACGTATAAAAACCACCAGAGTTTAAAGTTTCATTATAATTGTTGCTATTCACGCTTTTTCAAACATTGCTGGCTCCTAAAGGAGTCGTTAATGAGTTTATTAAGGTTTCTGTGATTCTCTAGTCGCTGAAGCCATAACCGCTACGACCTTGAAGTTTCAAGGCGTAGACCACATCCATTGTGCCAACAAAATTCTCTTTGAGCCGATTGGCTGTCAAGAGAACAAAAGACTTCCATGCAACACCGTTGCACATCCTTTGCAGTGCTAGGGATTGTTTTGATCGTGGGCTTTTGATTCTCTGGTGTGTTTACTCTGTTACCGAGGAAAACAAATCTTTCAACTTTATTTACTTGATAAAACATTTCTTCTCATGACAGTTGACAGCGTGAGTATTTACTGCTGCTCCTCGTCCAGCTAAAACTAGATAAAAAAGCTTTTGATACTTTTGAAGTTTCGTGTGAAATCACTCCCAGGAAAGTAGGTCGCGGTACATGTTTAATCAATAATTGAAGATAGCTATCCATAATCTCCGTCAATCGCTTACATTCTACATTTAGACTCCTGACTTTGGTGATTTTGCATACCACAATAAGGAACTCGATCTACGTGTGTTTCTCAAGACAAAGACACGCTTTTTACTTTGAATGGTCCGATCGCTGATCAAAACCCTAGTTCAAATCCGCTCCAATCTTTTTTACTCCTTGACAACCTCGTTCCTTAGGGCGAGAAACTACTTTGGTCTTTACATAGAGGAGATCTTGAGACAACCGCCTCAAAGCATTTTGCCTTAGCACTAAGATAATACCTAGAACCAAGCTTGGTCCCAAACCGTATTAAAAACAATTCCGATGACTTCTTTTCCCCTTGATTTGTTCGACGATGGAAATTGTGAGTTTTGCAAAGGTCTCACCCCGACACATTTGCAGCCCGTTACTGTTTCGCTGTCACTGCTTGGACTGTGAAGTTTGCAAATTGCATACATTGCTCGCCTACGTAGCAAAACGCATGCATTTTAGGATCGCTGATCAAAACCTTGGCGATTCTGCATACCACAATAAGGAATTTGACGTACGTGTGGTTTTAAAGAAAAAGACACTTTTACTTTGAATGGTTCGAATGCTGATCAAAACCTTGCTTTAAATCCGCTCCAATCTTTTCTATTCCTTGACATCCTCGTTCCTTAGAGCGAGAAACTACTTTAGTCTTTGTAGAATGGAGATTTTGAGACAAGCGACTCAAAACATTTTTGCCTTAGCACAAAGATAATAACGTCGACCAAGCTTGAAAATTAAACAGTGTAACTGAGTGCAGTTTCAACACAAAATAAAAGGGCCCTTTGACTTCTTTGACACGTGTAAACACCATCAGAGCTTAAGGTTTTACTATTAGTGTTGCTGTTCACGCTCATCTAAAAAATTGCTAGCTCTTAAAGAAACCGTCGATGAGTTCTTTAAGGTTTCTGTTATTTTATAGTCGCCGAGGCCGTAAAAGCTATAGCCTTGGAATTTTTAAGACGTGGACCACAACCCGTTGTGCCATCAAATTCTTTTTGAGCCGATTGGCTGTCAAGAGTACAAAAGACTTCCAGGCAACACATGACCCTTGCACATCTCTTGCAGGGTTCAGCATTGTTTTGATTGGAGGCTTTTGATTCCCCAGTGTGTTTACTATGCTATTGAGGAAAACAAATCTTTTTAACTTTATTTACCGGATGAAATATATCCTGTCATGACAGTTGATAGCCTGAGCATTCACTTTTGCTCCTTGTCCAGCTAAAACTAGAAAAGAAAGCTTTTGAAGTTTCGTATGAAATCACCTGTAGGAAAGTAGGTCGCGGTACATGTTAAATCAATCATTGAATATGGCTGTGTCCGTAATCTGTGTCAATCACTTACATCTCACATCTAGCCTCCTTACTAGTTCAACAAATTACAGGCAAGTCAATTTAAAGATACGGAATCAAGATGTTTTGCATTAGCTTGGTTTCCTAGGCGTCTCAACGAAGTTTTAAGAATTTCTGATGACTTGTTTTTCCCTTGCTTTGTTCGACTAACTATGGTTCGACGATGAGAATTGTAAGTTTTGTACATGTCTCTAACAAACAAAAGCACCCCGACACATTTGCAGCCCGATATTGTTTCACTGTCACTATTTGGAGCGTGAAATTTGAAAATTGCATACCGTGATTCTCACCTGAGTATCAAAACGCATTTTAGAATCGCTGATCAAAACCTTGGTGCTTTTGAATACCACCATAAAGAACTCGAATTACGTGTGGTTCTCGAGACAAAGACACGCTTTTTACTTTTTGAATGGTCTGATCGCTGATCAAAACCTTGGTGCTTTTGAATACCACCATAAAGAACTCGAATTACGTGTGGTTCTCGAGACAAAGACACGCTTTTTACTTTTTGAATGGTCTGATCGCTGATCAAAACCTTGGTTTAAATCCGCTCCAATTTTTTTTTACTCCCTGGTATCCTCGTTCCTTAGGGCGAGAAACTACTTTGGTCCTTACGTAGAGGAGATTTTGAGACAAGCGACTCAAAACATTTTGCCTTAGCACAAAGATAATAACTAGACCAGGCTTGGAAAACAGTATAACTGCATGTAGTTTTGAAAAAAAATAAAGGGCCCTTTGACCTCTCTTACACATATAAACACCACTGGAGCTTTAGGTTTCACTATTATTGTTACTGATTACGCATATCCGAAAACTTGCCGTCAATGAATGGTGGTGAGTCTACTAGTACTATGTTATCAAGCATAACAAATCTTTCAACTTTATTTACCGAATAAAACATTTCCTCTCCTGACATTTGACAGCGTGAACATTCACTTCTGCTCCTTGTCCAGCTGACACTAGAAAGAAAGCTTTTAACACTTTTGAAGTTTATGAGATCACCTTTAGGTAGGTAGATCAATCATTGAAGATGGGTGTCCGTAATCTGGGCGAATCGCTTTTGTCCCGCTTTTAGACTCCTGACTAGTTTAACAAATTTAAGGCAGGTCAATTCAAATAAATGGAATAAAGATGTTACGGATCAGTTTGGTTTCCTGAGCATATATGAAAAATATGAAAAACCCCAATGCAAAATTACCATAATACAACGCAGAAATATAGCGCAAAAAATGATGACACAAAAATACTACGCAAAAATATGGTGCAAAAATGTGACGCAGGCGGTAGGGCGCAAAAATATGGCGCAACTTTATGACGTAGAATTATAGCGCAAAAATATTGTGCGCAAAATTACGACGTAATGAGCGAGAACAGCCAATTCCTATAGTACTATAAACGCGACTTGCTTACACAAGTTGGCTCGAAATTTCACGAGAGAATAGAAAAAATCGACTTCTATAGTAAGTGTAACAGCCTACTATTCATGATCGCTAAATGTCCCTTCACACATGGGTGCCAGGAAGCAATCTCGCTGTTCGGTCTCCTGTTTTTTTTCATGACTTCATTTAAAACATCGAATAATTACTGCGAATGATGAACACTTTTTCACTGGCTCTCGTTAAACAGTGGTATCAAGATTTGAGCATGCGCATGTATCCATCGTGCTCAGAACCACCATCATGATCGCAGGTCACAAGTTCATCCCTAACCGAATCCTTAGTGCTCGTTGGCTTCGTCTTTCTCGTCTTTCTGTTTTCATACTAATGACGGAAAATTTGCATATTCCAATAAACTACTGAGCTAGCATGTGCCACGTACAAGCGTTAAGTATGATTGTGACAATGACCAAGAACAGCGCTGTAGCATGAAGTGAAGAAATAATGTTACTCCAAAATCACCAGTCGATTTCATTGGTTAGCAAGGAATCACAAATTTTAGGCGCTTGCCTCTCCTTTCCGGTGGATATAATGTTCAGGGCAGCGCTTAATCTTGCTGTTTCGTTCCTTTAGCTCTTTGTGAGTTGAGCTAACATTCCATAAACAACTACAAGAAAAAAAGAAGAATATGAAGATACTTCATTATTGGCTTTGTACATAGACATCCGAAAAGTGATACGCCATCAGCTCATAAAACAATTAAAAGGCTATAGAGGGCTTTGGTTTCTCGGGAACATAAATGTAGTTTTTCTAAAGTAAAACAAGAGCACGCAAGGTTCCAAACACTCAGACGAGGTGTTTTGCACTCCATTGTCAGCTGTAATTAATTTTGAGTCACGGTATCTTTTTATTGTTTTTATTAGCGATAAAAATGACCGGACACGCAACATTATTATTCTTCTTAAAATTTAACCAATCAGATTTCAACACGCTTATGTGAACAGTGTGAGTAGGGAGATTAAAGAATCAGTGAGAAAGAACCCTGTTGTTGAAAACAGAGCTTTATACCTTTTCATCGAATAAGTTAGGAAAATTGCCGTGTCATGAACGGGACTACACCTTACAGAATTGTAAGTATGATCACATTTGTTGAAGAAAGTTTGCTAATTTCATTTTTGATTAGATTCGATTTATCAAGCTTTTATATTCGATTCACAAGTAAGCAATGGATTGTATACCTTTATTTGAGTTGATTACATATTTAGCTAGCTGTCACGAGCAAGGAAATTGTGACATTAAAGTAGTTCAAAACAACTGGTAGATGCGTTATTTTACATTATTTTCCTGGTGTGTCTTCAACCCGTGTAGTACCCTAATATGTGGTGCAAAACACAAGGTATTTGATTTAGGCATTACGCTGGCTACAACAAAAGGAACCAACAGTAAGGGAACGTAGAAATCACTTATACCCTAATAAGCCCTAAGGGTTAAGATAAATCAGGTATTTGCTCGACCAACATTTTGGACCATCTCCTGGTGTTCTCTACGATAGGCAATACATCACCCTACATGTCTTTGAGCATTTATTCATCTGTCCCAAAATGCATTCCTTGAAGTCTTATCTACCACTGATTGCAAATCCTTGTTACTGGTATTACTTCATGCTAAAACAGTGGATAGCGTTGAAGGCACGCTCTGATTGGCTACTCAAACTCGGAATATCCTTTAATATTTCCCTCCACGCAACGCGCATGGTTTTGCGCCCAAGAATATTGTAATTGTTGCAGGAATAAATGAGTTAAAATAGTCTTTTTTGTGCTATATCATCTCACTGTTTTAGTGTATACTAAAACAGCGATTCACCTCAGTGTCAGTGGCTAGTAATGGAAATCTACTTGGCCGCTTCGCAGTTCGGTAAACATCCACTGCTAGCCACTGACGCTGAGGTGAATAGTTGTTAAATAGACATGGCGTGGGAGTTCGAGTAACATAGTAAATAACTTACGTATTGTCACGGACCGTCATGCTCCCGTGTGGAAGGCTTTGAGACGGAAGTAAAAAGAACAAGAGAAGCCGTGGGTGTTAACAGTTACATGAGGTTTTACTGAGGGAAAAAATATACTATTTAAAACTCACTTTAGTAACGACCTAAATGGAAGACTGGAGCGCAGTAGTTAGCTAAATAAAAATTTTAAACTTGCGTGTAAAACTTACTTAGTAAAAGAGGGGGGCATTGGATTCCATCAAAACCGAAAACCGCATGCAAAACCGTCTAAACCGATAAATTTGTATATCTCAGTTGTCCAAATCCTAATCGATCTTATACTGTGGTTACAAGTGGAGCAACATAGGTTTCGCGGCTATTCGAGATCAGCAGAGGCATATCACTGCTGCTCAGATCGAAGAGAAACTGGAACCCCAATATGAATAACAGAAAAACCACATTGGATACCAAATCCGAGTACCCGTCAAAATTTTGACGAAAACTGAAAACCAAATGCTGAAAACGGAAAATCCGCAAAACGCAATGAACAACAAAATCGAAAAACCGACGTTTTTTGGCACAAAAACCGAAAAACCGATCTAAAAAATAGCCAAAACTGCAAAACCGCAAACCCCAATGCCTCCCCTGTAAAACAGATTGACTTGAATCGATAGAGATAACATCATCAAGGGGACTTGAAAACTTATTGAATAGATAAGAAAATGGTTCACAAAACTCAATTAGAAATATATCACTTATTAATAAGTAAACAAAGTACCGGTATTAGTTATCAGCGTGACAGCGTACAATCAATTTTGTAAGCCAGTAGCCTGCAGAGCAGGCGTTCTAGTAAAGCTTGGGCGAAAATTAGACCGCGCGAAAAATGGGGCGGGGCGAAAAGTTAGAAGGTGGGGAGAGAGGGAGAGGAGAGAAGGGAACTTCTCTCCTCTCCTTCTCCCCCCACCTCCTAATTTTTCGCCTCGTTCCATTTTTCGCCCAAACTTTAGCCTGCTCTGCAGGCTAGTAAGCCAGAGAAACTCTGGTTTACCAAAATCAAAATCGTGATCTACCAAATCACAATGGTTCGTCAGCTTACATGCATCAGCCGACTCTTTTTGAATAAGGTCCTGTTTCATGATATTTCCAGAGCGAACTCTATTACAAAATTATAAATCTGTAGGAATAAAATCGAAGGTATTCGTTGTAAGTACTGACGATAGATACCCACCAATGACTGCAAGATGGTATTTTCCAGTTATTGTCAAACTTTTCGATAAGACGAGGGGTGGGGGGTTGTCTGATTTCCATACTTCCAGCTCCAACTGACAAAAATTTTTGAAAAAATACTCGCTGATAACTCAAGGTGAAATATGGTAAATCATACTGCACTTTGTCGAGAGGGTTTTCTTTGACGTTTCAAAAGTCCTTGATACTATGAATAATAATTCTCATAGTTGACTTAGTCGATAAAACCAAATTATCTTACAATGCCCCGTACCGAAGCAGTACCACAGTCACCTCAGGAAGACTAGAAGCTTAATTCCGCTTCTCTTGAACAACTGGTTGGTGCGTCATGTAAAACATACTTCTGCGATCACAAACTGCTCATTGGATACAATATGATGTGTTACACCACCATTAGTTTGTAGCAGGTATTGTTGGTACATACCGTAGTGGTTTGAACAAAATAGATTCCATAGAGGTTAAGGTTAAGGAAAGATATTGTTACTATTAATGAATCAGACAAAGGAATACGAGGAGAAAAACGTGAAAGATGATTCTACTAAAGGAATTGCTTATTTTTGGAGATCGACAAACCTAGAACCGCACATTCGAAGTTTGGCGTTTAGAGAAGGAATATCTAAGGTAGCCTTAGGAAATCACCATACTTTACTTCTCACGTTCAACTCTCAAGTCCTTTCTGTTGGCGATAACTCTTTCGGCCAGCTCGGCCTTGGTGATCTTAAATCCCGAAGGGAGCCCACAGTTATTGATTACTTGCGTGACAAACCGGTACAAGAAATAAGTTGTGGTGGTCAACACGGTGGTGTCATATGTGTCAACAAGGAGGTTTTTTTCTGGGGAGATTCATCTAGGGGACAATGCGGCATAGATGAAACAAAACTTGTTAACCTTCCTTCGCTTGTCCGGTTTGAACGGAGTAGCATCTCGAATGGTAGAGGAACACTGCAAAACGACAGTATCAAGAAGAGGGAACCTGTCATAATTGAAATTTCATGTGGAGACAGCCACTCACTTGCACTCTCAAGTGAAGGTGAAGTCTGGTCCTGGGGAACTGGTTGTCAACTGGGACATGGTGTTGGAACAGACGGAACTGCTATTCCTAAACAAATAGATGGTTTGATTGGCAAAAATGTAACAGAAATTGCTTGTGGAGCATATCACTCTCTGGCGATTGTCCAAGAGGATGAATCACATCCGACTTTTTCGCTGTCAGGCAGTGATGGAGAGACTGTAACATCAAAATCATCACACAAAATAAAACGGGAAAAATCTGGAAAGAAACAAAGAAAACTATCTAAGGGATCTAGCAAAAGAGGCCAAGTTTCTGGAAAACATGAAAAGCAAAGGGATTTTAAAGTTGAGACAGTTGGAAGTCCATCAGAAACTGAGAAGAATAGTGTGATGCGGACATATCTCAGTTATGGACCAATGGTCGCTGAAACAAATACTGAGGGATATATTAGGGATGTAGCTAATGAAGGAACTTTATTGGTACAAGATAAGCATGCTAAAATCACCTCAAAGAAAGAGGAACCAATCCTCTATCCCTTTGGTGAAGACATCTTAAATATAGATGTTAACAATGAAGATGAGACAGAAATGACTGATGATGTAGCTTCTGCAGTTCATATTCATGATAGTGATGCATCTCTTGACATTATTGACACAGGGTTTTCTTCGCTGGAAAAGAGTGATGTTGATCAGTACCTAAACATTTGCTCTGATCAGTCATTCCAAGAAATATACTCTGCTGAAACTGCAGCTTCTAAAGAAAATATGTCTTACTCAAGTACATCAAATTTATGTCTGTCAACAGTATCTCCATCGAGCCCTACAAGCTCTACAAGTATTACATATTTTATAAGCACTGATTCAGACTCTGAGGATTCCCTTAATAAGGTGATCAAGGACAGTAAAATCACAGAGTCAGCTGCACCCAATAGAACTTCATCTGCTTTTTACAGTGTTATTGGCAGTAGACTCATTAGACCGGATGTCAACCTAAGTAAGTTGACAAGTGCCGTAATGGAATCTGTCACTGGCATGTTTATGTCATCAACACCTGGACAGTTCCCAGTGTTTGATGCTCCAAAAGCTGTTATGTCAAAGGAGCCTTGTAAACAGTGTGGCTTGCTAGGCATGTGTTTGTGTGAAGGTACCACTAGAAACAAATTTAAATTGGCTGGTGCAAATACTCAGGTTTGGTCATGGGGAAGTGGAGGCTGTGGACAGCTTGGTCTAGGAGATACAGAAGATAGGTACAGTAATGTCTTGTTTATGATCATAGGGTTTAATTGATCAACAATTACTTTTTAGGATGCATGTGATTATTATTATTTGAAATAATGACTTATCAATATTTATTCTCTTGGAGTTTTCGGTGCTTTGGTTTTTATCTTTACTAGCTATGGTAAGGGTATACAGTGGACTTTAAGCTGTACAATGTCATAGCTTTAAAATAAAAATCACACTACTGCGAAGTTTGAAATGATTGTAACACAAAATCATTTGAAACTTCAACATACTGTATCTTGGTCAGTGATGACTTAATCTTCCCTGTGTATAATTCCTTTTTAAAGTGCAAATAATTGCTCTGCTCTTAAAAATAATTTATATGCATGAATGGTAGTCATTCTTTCCAATTACTAGGAGTAGTTTCAAGACAGAGAATTTTGTTTTCCAAGACTCTAAACTTGAAGGGTACTTGTAGTATATCAAAAAGTTAGTGTTCGTGACTCATGATGGCAGTAAGTTGGTCAACTTGTTATTAAATTTCCTGTTGACTGTAATGCATTGGTCTGAAGTTTGTACATCATAATAATAGAGTTTTTGGTTCAAAACCTGTTGTTAACATGCTTCAAAAAATATTCTACATATTTTTATATGATTGCAAACCTTTGAAAAAGTTTGGTACTTTTCCTCGTTGTGCTAAAAAGTAAAGAACAGTTCATTCAACAGAAAAGCTGCGCTCTTCATTAAATAGTTTTGAAGCACAATGAACTGGTACTTTCTGGTTCAAACCATCTACCACATGGTTGAGTCTCTATTAAAACTTATGGAATAGCAATATAACACCTATGATACAGTGTATGTCAAGGAAACAATCTGGCCTCTACTTTTGCAAAACAGATTTTATCCATGCTGTATAAAAGAGCTCAGTAATGTTGGAGTGATAAAGCTAGCTGCTGGAACCTTCCACTCATTGGCTCAAACAGTTTGTTCTCAGGTAAGAATCAAGGGGCTGCATGGAAATTAGCTTAAACTACTTTTAAAGGATCTATTATAACATTCACTAGATGTAATTTACATTTGTACATTGTATGTGTATGAAGCATTTTACTTTCATTGGGGCATCATTTATTTCCTGCAGGACATCTCTGAAACTAACACAAAGCATTGCCTCCCTATTCTCCAATCAATGTTTCTGTAGTCACCATGTGGTCTATACTGGGCTTCAATATAGCACTGGATAAGGGTGGGGATTACAGAGAAAGCTTGTTGAGAGTGTGATAACGCTCAAAGCTCAGTTTTGTTTGAGATGGTTTTGTCCCAGATTGTTGGTGACAAAGTCAGTTGCACAGACTAAATGGTTTGAAAGGGCATTAGAAAGCGCTCTTCGTGTGAAGGTATAGTCTGATCGTCTGGGTGAGTGTAGTCCTGAGAAGGACTGTTGTCGGTGGCAGTGACTGACGTTTCCGCACAGGTTGTCGAAACGTCAGTCACTGCCACCGACAACAGTCCTTCTCAGGACTACACTCACCCGGACGATCAGACTACACCTTCACATGTTACCCCCGGGCTCAAACCATTTACTGCAAAGCGCTCTTCTTTTGCAAAAAAGAAAATTCAGCTCTGTCGGAGCACACATGCCAAACTAACCATACAATGAGGTGGGATAATTCTAAAATTATCACCACTTATCACTACTACCACCAGTGCCTTTGTTTGGAAGCTTGGCATATCAACTCCGCCCATGCTCCTTTAAATCATGATGATGGTGGCTTACTGCCTGATGTCTATTTACACCTCATCAGAAATAACGGCAGCTAATTAGTGAACATATAAAACGGCCTCTTGTTGCAACGATCAGATCACCCCTGATGAAGGCACTAGACAGGAGTGTTGAAAAATTGGGTCGAAGAATTGTAATTTCAGTTACTTAAATTCAGAGTAGCATCAAACCATGTCTGCTTAGTGATAATTTGGTGAAGAGCTTCTTTGTGCTTACAGTTTTCTACACTAGATTTGACAGATTATTTGTCAAATAAATTGAAGGTCAAGAATGAACATTATAATCACAGGAATTTTTTTCGGAAATTATGTAATAAATAAACACCAACTCATTTTGACTGTAATTTATCAGAACTGTGTTGTAAATAATGAAATTGTTCTTCAACTCAGTGTTTTCTTTTTTAGGTTTTCTCGTGGGGCGATAACTCTTGTGGTCAGTTAGGAAGGAAAAAAAGCATGGCTCTCTGTCCTAAAAAGATCAGAGTAAGTGCATTCTACAATAAATCACAATCATTCCTATCTACCAGACTCACTGACACTGGGGGAAAGTAGTAGGAGTTGTAGAAGTAGAGGAATGGCACATTTTTACAAGATAAATTTTGCCATGATATATATATATGAAAATTCCCTATAAAATTATAATGATCAGAATATTTAATGACATCTTATTGATGAAGTGGATTTTTCAAGCCAGTCAAGGTCTACTTATGGTAGGTATCAACAGTATTTTTTCTTTTCAATAAGTGTTTTTCAGATGTGCTCATCTGGGACATTGCAGCTGGAAGCCACTACTCTTTATTCATTGGAGACATGGCCCCTAGTAGGCCTGATGTCTATGTTTGTGGCCGTCAACCAAGGTAAAGGAGGTGGAAAAACAATGAATTCTAATGTTTGTTGTCAACTAATATAAAATGTTTGAATGTGTAGAATGTAGGCTGTGGTTTAAATTTTCTTTGGTTTTAAATTTTTCAAACCATTTTGTTGTTTGAATTTCTTTTGTCCTATTATAATAGTCGTTTTTATATTCTAATAAACAAATTAAGGAAAATTGAGATCAAACTGATGTGACAAAAAATTTTCCTAAAAAGAATAAATGAGATTGGACTGTTGTGGGGATGCTTTTCTTTATAGACTAAACCCAAACATTGAATTAACAGGCAGGTGCCTATGATGTAGTCCCGTTCAAAATTGGTTTTTCTGGGCCATTACCCTATTTTATCAGTTCAAATGTAGAAAAGATAATAATGTAACTATAACATAACGTTTATTTAACTCTTGCAAAAGTGACACCAGATTACATGAATGATAAATACCCAGTTCTGGTGGGATTGATCATTGAACGGCTGGTCTTCCAAGCCCTTAATACTACTTAATTTGTGGGTCATAAAGCTACAAAACTGCTGAAACTGTCAGCTTAGAGTACAACAAGACAAAAGCACACTGCACTCATCATATTTCTAAAAGAAAGTGTAGTTTGATTGTATAGTCAGATCATGTGGATAAGAGTAGCATCTTACAAGGACTGTTGTCAGTAGAATTGATTGATGTTTTAACAACCCTAGGGGAAGGATGGGGGCATTGGGATCCATAACAATCTGCAGAACCATAAAAAAAAAATTGTACAAAATGGAAAAAAATAATTCATTAAAAACTAAAAACCACTTGAAATTCTGGCTGTCTTTTCCCTCTTCATAAAAAAGATGTGATCCTTGAGCTTCTTCCGGTTGCAGGCACATGAGGCACATCGGAAACTGTTTGACCTTAGCACTCCACCACTCAACAGGCTCTACCAGAAAAAATGAATTGTTTGGCACAAAAAATGAAAAACTGAAAATCCCAATACTCCCTCTGGAAGGAGTCACCAGAGTTGAGTGTGTTGTTGACTTCACTTGATTTTGATGATGACAGATTGATGAAACATCAGTCATTACAATTGACAACTGCTTGTCTTTCTCAGGACTACTCTTAACAGGATGATCAGACTATGACAGAATGTTGCCATTTACTGAACCAAAAAGAGAGATAATCACCTATTAGCAAACTGTTTATATCAATACTAAATTCCTTTTCAAGCAATTTACTTTAATTTTTAAATCATCATATTATAGCAACTCACAGAGAACAACAGTTAATTGGTTAAAAAGAAAATTTTTTATTGAGTTCTTTTGTCATAGTGCAATGCCAAGCGTGGCAGCAACAATGAACAGCATAAGAGAGAGCACATCTATGCCTTGTTTATTCAGTGAGGAGAGTTCCACAACAGCCCAGGCAACAACAGAAAAAGGGATGTTATCACAATCACAGTCATTTGATGACACAAAAGAACGTTCCCTACAGCACAGTAGGGTGGAGATTGTCAGACTTACAATGTTCAGAAAGGTTATTTATTTATCTATATTTAACAATTATTTGCCGAAGGCGAGGTGAATATTGTCGAATAATCGCTGAGACGAAGTTGAGGGGATTATTTGACAAAATTATATTCACCGAACCTGAGGCAAATAATTGTTTTAGTATAATTTCAGAGCTGAACAACAGAGAAATTTCTAAAATCATAACATTTTTAATTAGTAACATTTATTAACATTTATTTTAACATTTTATATAAACCGCGTGGAGCGGTTTATATGGCGTCATATAAGGAACTGCTCAACCAATCAAACTGCTGAAAACTCTTTGCTCATCTCTGAAATTATACTAAATTTATTTATCAGCTTCGCCAACAGGCAGGGACCCTGCAACAGCTTGTGCCAATTACTGTGGGCCCATTAAATGGGCCAGACCACATCACAGTAATCTTTTGAGTGGGTTCTTTAACATCCCCTGCCTAACCAAATTAATTAACAGATGTAGGAGATAGGACCTACAGTTTATTTGCCCATATCTGAGAAGACAAGAACGTCTATCCATTTCTTGATATTATAGAAAGGTAGCGCATTCTCCTCAGTTATTTTAAGACCTTGAGTGTTGGTCCAGCCAGGGCTTGAACCCTCAACCTCCTGCACAACAGTCTGGCACTCTAACCAATTGAGCTAACCGGGAGGTGGTTTGTAATTTGGGAAATAGAAATCTGTTAATGATTTGCTAAATAAATTGTAATCAGTTAATCTGTAATTTGCAAAACAAGAATCTCTGCAGAAAACACCACAGGCCAGAAGAATGAATCGGTCAGTTCACTACAAGTATGGATTGCAAAAGCAGCCAACCAAATCATTATTATAGCAACATCTAAGAAAAGTGAGAAATGAAAAATCTGCGTGGTGTTCTTTGCAAAATCTCCATTGCATGTATTTTAGGGAAAAAATCAATGTGTTGTCTATGTGGAAGAAGAGTGGCACCATGAAGCCATAAAGAGCAAAAGGCAATTCAAAATAGTTGCTGGCACTGTAGCCATACTGTATCTAAGCAGGGTTGTCACTAAGTGCCAGTTGCCAGATGAAAAAGCAATGATCACTGGCTAGATTTTTGGCCAGCAATCACTTGGTAAAGCACAACAGGCACTTCTGAGGTTACACATTTACAATCATTCACCAACTTTGAGTCACCTCACTTGAAATTTTAGCTGGCAGCTGTTTCAAATCCCTGCTTCATTTGGTGTAGCTAGGAGATGATGAAATTTTCGGGAGCATTTAATTCTAAAACAGCTAACAGTGTGATTATTGGTTATAATCAACTGCCTAGAAAATTATTTGCATTTCATTAGTCATTCAGTTTAAATCCTCCAAGTGAGTTTTCAGAGAAAAATTTTAGTTACCAAGAAAAAGCCTATTAGAACACACTGTGCTGGTTGTGCACTTTGAAATGTAGTTCACCTTCCCCTGCCCAAACAAAGTGGAGATGGAGATGAATTACATTTGTGTAGGAGGCCAGAGATTTAGAATTGAAACTTTGGTACATGGGAAGGTACTAGGTAAAATGTAACCATAGAAAATGAGGTACATCAGTGATGAAATGTTAACCAAGTTCATACAGGATGCTCCAAGGAATGGAGTAGCATAATGAGGTTAAGCACCAGGGGAGGTGATTGTTGTTTTTAAATTGCACTCAGTTGTTAAGGGTGAAATCTAAGTTGACTATGTAGTGAACGGTTTGTAAACTTTTCCTTAAGGTGGGGCAGCTGAGGAGTGTCAGTGCTGACACAGAACACTGTGCATGTCTTGCTGGCAGGTAATGAGAATACTCATATTATGAATATCATGATTGTAATTTCCTAAATTTCCAAGAGATTTAAATGAATACTAGGTAAGGTCATCTTTTGATTTACTAATGGAGAGAAGGATACTACCAGAATTGCTAACATTTTGACTCCTAAAATTGTTATATGGACACCGCAAACTCCCCTCTCCTACATGTGGGTGCTAACCAATCTATCTTGAACAAAGAAAAATTCAGACAAAGGAATCTTAAGTGATGTTTTTAGTTCCTATTATTTTTATTATTATTTTTTATTATTATTATTTTTATTATTATTTATTATTATTATTATTTTGACCTGCAGTTTTTAGTAATGCATTAATTAAGAATTTTGATTTCCTCTTGACATGCCAGATAAGAGGAAAATTTTATTGACTTATTAATATTTTTTTTTAAAGCTTTAATGAGATGGTGATTTGCAGAATATATCCTGAACATGTAATTCCACCTACTCAATATGATTGGATAATTATACTTATTAATGACTTACAAAATGATACCTTTGATTTGCAGCGACAAGAGCGGAATGTTGGAGATAATGAGTAATCTTGCTAGTGAAGAGAGACTATTTTATTACCAGCTGGCTCTTATTTGGCAAGCTGTTCTGACGCCATTCCTTCAATCAGGTGACCAGTCAGTAACTTTTTGTTGTTCTTATAAATGATGTAGAAGGTATCCTGCTAGCGTAAAGACAAAATACCCCTTTTCTTAACTTGAAAGAAATTAATTGAATGTATGGGAAAAGAAAATTAAGTCACATTGAAACTAAAAATAATGCTACAGAAATTATAGAACTGAAGATGATTTTGGCATTTCAATTTCCAATTTTTCAGAAGTATGGTCATGCTTGGCTCTAGGAGAGGTTGGACAGGTCTTATCTTCCATAATACAGGCTTTTTATGTCATTCTGAAATGTGTTTCCACAAGTTTTACATCTGTAACTCAACTTGTGGTATCAATGAAGGACTTTCAAGAGCTGTTCAATCTGTGTTGGTCTGATGATTTTTTACAAGCATTTGAGAGGTATGGCTCGCTGTAAATTGTGATTTATTACAACTTTTATTGAGTTAAAAAATACTGATAGGCGGTCAGGTAGAAATCATTTGTGTATCTCCCTTATATCTTTTCTAGACAGTTTTTGTACATGTTACTTGAAAGATTAATTCTTTTTCATCAGCTTTTCCAATATACTCATTTCAAAATTATTAAAGATAATAAATAAATGAGAGCTTGCAATTAAATTGTCCAAAGTTAGCTTGTTTGATGTCAAAGAAAACTTGTGGTATTTTATAATCACATTTGTTTTATAAATGCCATAGTGGTGAAGAATTGGCTTTAGTTTCAATCTGGTGTGATAACACAAATAATTACTGCCTCTGTCAGTGATAATTATCTCTGATTTTGAAGGTTTCACTTCAACAATAACTCGTATATTTAGCAACTTTTTGTCTATATGTATAATTTTTATGTGTACAGTAGGCCAGGACATGCAAACTTGATGACTGGTTTTGCAAGCATTTTAATCATGCACCATTGCTGTGCTCAAAAGGTTCAACACAGAACATCATTGCAGAAATAGAGGGAATATTGGATGACTGATTATTTTCCTTTAAGTTTCCTGAACATTTTGGCAGGATCATCACCTTTACTACTTTTGAAATCATGGAGTAATTATGTATAGCAGCTGGTAAAGTGCTCTCCCAAAAGGACTTGATATCTTCTGTTGGTAGTTTCAGCTAACATACCTCCATAAGTGACTACAAACTCTAGGGAAAAGTGATGCATCTGTAGATTTCAAGAGTCTTCTTGAACATCAGTGGAACAGATTGCATTGTGACTCATTGATTGTGAATTGTATAAATTAAATATGAATGTATAGAGTCCAGTAGGTTATAGTGTAAAAGAAACAAAGTCTACATGAAGATAAAACTATTTCCCTTATTCTTTGCCACCTTTTGAGTGACGTTTCAACTCAAGTAACATTTTTTCATTTTTGCTCTTAGGGTTGATCATTCAAATTCACAATCATCAGTAATTGTTTAGGATTCTTGTACTGAAAGTTATTTTGGACTCCAAATATAAGGTAGATGTCAGTAATTATTGCTTTTGTGGCCAATTATTTATTTAGCTGGTCATTTTTACAGGTATTCAGAATCCTTTAGTAATGGAGCAGCATTTGGTGTGTTTTCAGCAGTTTCAAGCATAACAAGGTATGACCTCGGGACACACTTTTACATGTGAATTAATTTCTTGATGGAGTGTACAGTGTATGTATTGAATGTTACAATTCATTATTTAATTCGTAATTTTCAATTGAATAATTGATGATTGCTCATATTAATATGTATGATATAATGGTCTTTTGCAGTGACATCTCATCTCTGAGCGAAACTGTGCTAGGTGATATCTTGGATGATGCTGGTCAGGTGATGCAACGTAAAATGCACGAGCTGCCAAGTGCAGTGTGAGATTAAGTTATTTAACTAATGGAGATTGATGCCAAGGAAAAATGATGATAAATCTCTTTTATTATTCCTTTTACTTCCATATAATAATCTGGTAATTATGTACTCTAAGATATTTTCTCTAAATGATTTCTTTTTATTATAAGTAGTTTTAGTAATTAGTATCAAGTAATATATTGTAGAGCCTATTTTAGAAAATCGACCTTTAGGAAGCAATATTCAGATGGGCATTAATAGATAATTTTCTGAACAATTTGTAGGAATCTGTTGGTTATGACAATGCTTTTCAACGTGTGATGCAATTTCCATTGTTGAAGATGCAGCACTACCAAGTCATTGTTGGAAAATTTCAGAACACACTAAAACTTTCTCAGGTAAATTTGTCTTGTTGACTGTGAAAAAAAGGAAATTGGAATTAAGTTGGTTCTAAAACAGATATGCTGAGAATAATTTTACTGCGTCAGATGTGGCTTGTGTGTCATTGTGAACAGATGTTAGAGTCAGTGGTGGAGTTAAGTAAGTTTATGGTAGAATGAATTTTACAAACTAAATTCTATACAGACTGAAGCAGCTCCACCTTATGTTTATACATTAACAACCAGATAAAAAACATCTTTCTCACCACTAGCAAAAGGCGAACACTCAGAATGGTGCACAAAATCTAACAGAGTCTTCCAAATTTATTTTGAGGATCACATTGTTTCTACTTGACAGACCTGTTGGAGTCTATTATTAGATTCAAAAGTAAATTTTATGCAATTTTAGATGATTTCACTTCATGGTTTCAGTTACTTTTATATATTTTTTATGATTCCATTATAATAGGTATTTCCATGATCAGTAAGAGTATGTGGGTTTATGCAATGCAAAATTGTGGTCCCATGCTGTCAGTTAACTTTTCAAGTTTGTGTGACTGTTATTTTAATTTTTCTAGAAACAGGAAAATATAGTGAACTGTGCAAGAATGGAAGAAGAGGCAAAACGATGGGAACAGCTTATCACTAAAGATGAAAACAGGCAAGCCGAAGCTGAACGTACACTCAAGTTCTGGGTCGAGTGTCCAGCTAAAGTTGCAGTGAGTTATTTATTTCACAGAATGCTTGCTTTTCTTAATATGCACCTGCATGAAAATTCTCTAGAAAAAACATATAGCACATTGTATGTTGATTCTAGGAATTATTTAAGTCTGCAGGCTAGTAAGTTAAACACTTACTGGCAAGAAGGAAATGACAAAGAGAACCCTCTAATTAGTTATGCAGACTAGATAGATATAATGACCTAGTTAAGGTTCTACATGTTGTGGGGTCATTTGAAAAAGAAAAATTAAAACAGAAGTGAAAAACAGCAAACAGTGATCGATGTACACATAAAAAAAAAAAATTTAGTTGAAATTTATCAAATGAAGAGAAATGGTCTAGTCTCTTTCCAACAAAACTTGTGGTTATTTGACCTGTTTGATATATGTGATGTATAGAATGGTTATCTTTCTCACTACAGGAAATCTTTAAGCATCCATGCAGACGGCTACTAAGGAGTAGCAATGTGCACAGTCTTTTTCCATCTAAGGGCTCAAGATTTTCAACACCCCTCTTTGTTTTATTTGATGATTTTTTTGTCCACTATCAGGTATGCTTAACTTTTATATGCTACACTATTACCATTTTCAGATTAATTTTTTACAGATTATCTTTTTTTTTCAGTAGATAGTTAAGATCTTTTGTAGTTTTTGTGCAATTGACTGCAATTCAGCTAATTGGCCATGTAGCTATTCAACCATGTTGCTAATCAACCATGTTGCTAATCAATCATGTTGCAATCAACCATGTTGCTAGTCAATCATGTTGCTAATCAACCATGTTGCCGGGCATCTGTTCTGCATCAGTAACTGATCACAGATGACATCAAACATGATAAGAAAAACAAGTGGCACACAAAGCTCAGCTGAGTACCTCAATTATATTCTTACCGTCTTTTGCCATCTTTGTGATCTATTAATGTACTAACCTACAGCAACATGGAATCTAAAAAAGCAACTAAATATGCTATTGTGACATCACCTATGTGTCTGTCCTCCCATATAATTATCATAAGTAAGAACCAATCAAAATGTATGTACAATTAAGCTCTTATTACCGGATCTAAAAAATGTGATCACATCAAAACTACACTGACTGCCAGTTGAATCACGTATAATGTTCAAAGTTATTCTTAATTGCTTTTAAGATTCTTCATGGACTTTCTCCAGTCTATTTGTCATCCCTGTTACAAGAATATCGTCCACCAAATCACTTCTTACTGTCCCCACTATGAATTCTGTGACATACGGTGAACATGCATTCTCCTTCTGTGCACCTACATTATGGAATACTCATCCTGATTCTCTTCAATCTGCAGCTTCTCTTTCGTCTTTTAAATCTGCCCTTAAAACATTCCTATTCTGGAAATTTTATTTTTAGCATTGTGAAACACTACATAGGTTTTTATCCCATTTAACTTTATTTTTGTTAGTGTGGGTACTACTGACTGTTAGTATCATTGTTATATTTTATTTTTATTATGCTAGGTAAGTGCATTGAGATTCTTAAATGCACTCATAAAAACCTTATTATTATTATTATTATTATTATTATCATTATTATTAAACCCTATAAAACCTTATTGATTATGCCTCTGAGCAATGAGTTTGCCAGAATTTGTACAGCTACAAATATTGTAAAATCTTGATTAAAACAAAAATGAACAAAGTTCCACTTTGCTTAAGTTCAAAAACAGCCAATGAGCCTTAAGGAATTTGAATTGATTAAAGGATTAACACCTCTGTGTGTAACTGCTGATTCTGGATTGGCCTATTGTTTTATGCCTACTTCATGTGCGAACCTTTACTTAAGCTGTTGGACTATTTTATCTTGTAAGCTCATTGTAACTAATTCAACTATTTTAACAAGTCAGATGTAGTTAAAACCATTTTCACCAGTTGGAACATTTTATCCAGTCAGACCATATTAAGTGTTTGGACTATTTTAACTGGTTCTGCCATTAAAACTGGTTGCATCATTTATCCATTCAGACCATTTTAAGTGGTTGGACCATTTTAACTGGTTTGACCAGTCAAAACGGTTGGGTCATAATAACCAGTTAGACTATTGTTTCTCTAGTCAGTCTATTTCTTGTAATTTCGCCATTGTAGGTAGTTGGATCATTTTAACTAGTAGGGCCTTTTTCCTTGTTGAATAGACCAAAAAATGTACCATTTTGACCATTTTATGTACTAGTTAGCCTATTTTCACTGATCTAATCTTTTCATCTAGCAAGATCATTTTAAGGGTTGTGAAATTTCACCTAGTTAGGTCGTTTCACCATTTTGGGTCATTTCACTTTTTTCACCCTCACTTTAACCAATTGGAAGAGTATATTGTTTGAGTTAACTAGTCCATGATGTTATTACCTTTCAAGTCTGCAAAAAGCTTCCAAGCCTTTCCACTGACTACTGTTTGGGCTGAAGGGGTGGATGACACAGAAGGAGTGTTGTGAGTTGACATCATTTAATGAACATAATAAAATAAGTTACATCATAAGTTAATTTGTTGAGCAATCACAAGCTTTAGTTGGTGATCACTTTGTTCATTTTCATGACCTTGGTGTTTGACTCAGGGCTGATATTGTAAGGAGGAATGAGATGGCAGTCACTCTGAGAGGTCAAGGGTTGAATTTCGAGTTATCAGCTTGACGGTAAATTTGAGCTACGGGAGAGTAAAACTAGTTCAAGTTAATTAAGATCTCGCATTAACCAAGTGTAAGTAAGCTGATAATAAGTGACTAGAAAGTAGCATGAAATCCACTAGAAACCGGATCTTGTTTGAGTTATTGGAGGGTATGAGGTAATTTCAGAGTTTGAGTCAGCAGGCTAGGGTTCCAGCAAGATAAATTAATATCTTCATTAAGTAATAATTAGATTTAATTATGGTGATTGGAGTATGTTAATTAGCAGATAATTTTATTACATGGTATTATAAAAGAATGTCAAGACCAGAATTTTAACCATTTAGACCTAATTTATGCCAGTCATTGACACTGCTATAGCTAGCCGCCTCATCATCATATGATTCATATCATGTACAAGTATTGTAAATGTTTTATTGCATTGTGATGAAAAATATAGTCATTGCATATTATCTATAATAGTTATGATGAGTTTACTTACTAACCAAATGTTTTGATCTGATGAGCTTATCCTTAAAGTTGAATTAAAAGAACTAAGACCTTTATTATAGTTATAATAATGCTTGCATCACAATTCAGCAGCTGACTGATAGAGCCTGTGGGGTTAAGTGGCCATGTTGACTTACTATTCATTAAATCATTGAATAATTATTTTATGTTCTAGGAATACAATTAAAATCACAACACCAGAAGAAATATTACTTGTCTGTGCTCCATCAACAGTTGACAAGGTAATGATTAACAATAGTTTAGTCATATGTTACAGGTAGTATACACACTCACATTGCAAAAATGTACAGTGTAGAATTACATGTGGAGAAAAGTCTTTGCTTATTTCCCCTCATAGAGGCAAATCATTTACAATATTCTCAGTCCCTTGAGACATTCATCTGGTCATAATTGAGTCAAAATCTGTGCATGTTGAAGATACAACCTAATTCAACTTTGAGTCCCATTAATGACCTTGGTCTGTCAAGGCCATAAAGAATATTATTTTTTATGATGGATAAAACATTGAAGCCTACACTTGAAATCTGATTATATTGAGTCAATCTAACCATTTGAGATTTTCTGTTGACTCCAACCTCTAGTCAGAGTGCTTTCAGTCACATAGAAAAAATTCTCCTGTAGCTTGTATATTTGAACTATCATTGTTCCATTGAATCTAAATATTTTGGAATTTGCCTCTTTTCTAAAAGAGGATAATCCTTGTCCCTTTGGTTCAGCATAGGGAAAATTAATAGCTTCCAGTATGAAACTGATATCCTGCTTTCTGAACATACGAAATTGTCAAGGCATTCATACTATTTTTACTCAGTTCACCCCTTACTTTCAAGTAAGCATCCTAGTTTTCAAGGACAAGGTTGTTTTGAGACACTGAAACTGATTTAAATATAATAAATCATGCCAATCATTCTTTGTATGTACATTATGTAACACATAACAAGTAATGTAGCTTACAGCTATCTGTAAAATACAATAAAAAGAGAAAACTCACATATCTCACTGGTATCTTGGACTAAACTGCAGTTAGAAAAAGATTCTTTAATTCAGACTGAGGAAAAAAATGTTACCCCATCTAAGACTATTTGCTAGTGCTACAAGAATGATTTACTGCTACTTTTCTTCATGTTTGTTTTCTTAGGCAGACTGGTTAATGACTATTAATCATGCAGTGGCTGCTATCATTTCAAGAACCACAACATATAGGTAGGTGCAGTGTGTGTCAGTTGTCACACTTTTAGTTGAATGTCATTCCAAAAATGTGGTACATGATTCCAAGCATTATTGATATTAAAAATTCCCATGTTACAATAACATTTAATCATGTTAAACTTTATGACATGTTGATCCAATTATAATGCAGATTGTCAATCTAATTTACAGGGATATGTTTTTTAGCAGACTATGAAGTCCCAGTAAGATGATTACATGAAGTTACACATGATAGTGTGTTTGGAAATGTTTTGAATATATCAACAAAGTTGAAATAGTAAATTGGCCACCGTTACAATTATAAAAGCTGACGTTTCGAGCGTTAGCCCTTCGTCGGAGCGAGTAGGGGAATTGTGGTTTGTGTGTGCTTTTAAAGGCAGAAAAAGGAGCTACATGATTGGTGGGAAACAGCCTTTACTGTTTGGAAATATGTCTGTGCTTTGAGAGAAAAGATGATCTGTCTCCTGACCCAGTTAGTAAAAAACATAATTATACACAGATGTTTAAATGACCTTATCAATCTATCATGTTTTAATACAGACTAGGAGTAGACTCTGTTAATGCTAAGACTGGATGCCTGGCCCCAGCTGCAGCCCGAGAAGCTTCGTATTCCTATGGGCATGATTCTGTTTTGCGTGGAGCAAGTTATCATGGCATGTGGTTACAGGGAAAGCCTCATGGCCAGTAAGTGTCAATTGTTACAAAGAGTTCCCTGTAATTACTGAAATTTATTAGTTTAATTGTTTATCACTTAGAAATCATTTACAATATAATTTTTTCAATTTCCTTGAGAGTGAATATTCTTTTTTAGTCTTTTATTTTCAGAATGGCTATCAAATTCTGTATTGATTCAGAAAGCCTAACTGAAGAGAACTTAAGATTTAAATTTAACCTGAAATTTGTTACCTCAAGGTAAAATTTGTGATCATCTATCTCAGTTTCAACCATAATAATTTGTCTATGCACTGACACCTTTAATGCTTTCAAAATTTGGTCTGAATACTCATGATGTATATTTTCAATCATGGACTATGGTTCAGTGTTGTTTCCACCCAAACTTAAATTACGTGTGCACTTAACTACATGTATTTAAATCACTCAGCGGCTTTGAGATCATGTTCTACACTGTATGTTACCTTTTTCAACAACTGACAACAAAATTGTTGACACAATGACCTTTTCAATTCCCCACTACTTCAATTTTATCCCTTCCACCCTTGTTAAGTTATTCTATTAGTGCCACACCCCCGACGCACCCCCGTGCCAAAAAAAAGAAACAATGCTGTACTATGATTCCTTGAACTTTAAGTTACATACACACGTCAGGCAACATTGGATGGGGCATGTGGGGGGTCTTGTCAATGATTTAGAGTGTGATAGAAACGGGAGTGTTATTCTACACATAAATAGGACTCTTCAGTCAGGTCAGATTCTAAATCTGGTACTGGTAAAACTGTAATTCTGTACCACCTGTCTCATTCCCACTGTCTTGTGGGTATCTTGGGAAAGTCAAAGGCTAAGGAAAGGAAAAGCCTGACTCCAAACCTCCGCTGCCTTGCGGCTATTTTCACTCATGGAAAAGGCTTAATGGAAGTAACTCCAGAGCAAAAATCAAGAGAGGAGTCCCTCAGGCGGCTGGATGTCAGTGGTGGCTTCCTTCCAGCAACTCCTGCAGCCAAGCTGTTCCCAGATGTAATGCCCTGCATTTCCTTGGACCTGATCAGAGTGGCCGAGGGGGGGAGGGGGGAGGCCTGTGTTGTCTGGGTAGTGCATGACGTCGATAATCCTCACCCAGGCTAGCGCCCTGGAGAGGTCACTCCAGTCTCACCCTGACTGGTGAGAGCACAACATGCAAGACAGCAATTGTGAGGGCCACAAGTTTATTAGCCTCTGGCTATTAAGTGCTACCCTCTTTAAATAAAGGCTTTCATTCATTCATGAGTTATAAGTCCCTGCTCAATTGGTGTAGAGATCGGATGCTATGGGTTGTCTTTGTCAGTGGGAGGGACCCTCGTATCCCACTGGTCAACTGTCGCCTGCCTCAAGCCGGGCAGCCCCTGGCCAATAAGGTGTTGACCCACCACAATCTGTTTGCTTCAGTGGGTGCCTGGAGCTTAGAGTGCCATACTTGACAGGCAGATCGTTAAACCATGCACCAAGCAAAACCAAATCCAAGAAGAAGAAATCGAAGTCTCCAGCTCTTCGTATTGCAAGCTGGAATGTTTGCACAATGCAGACAGGACTGTTTGACAACCTCCAGGAGATAGACCATGTTCACAAGACAGCGGTGATCGATCGAGAGCTACACCGGCTTGGCATTGACATTGAGGCCCTGTAGGAAGTGCGGCTTCCAGACAGTGGGTCCCTGAAGGAGGAACACTACACCTTCTGGCAGGGGAAAGGAGTAGAGGAAACCAGGGAACATGGCATCGGCTTTGTCATTAGGAGCACTCTGCTCCCTATTGTTGAGCCCTCAACTGACGACACGAGGAGAATCCTCACCCTGCACCTCTCCACGTCTGCAGCCTTTGCCAATCTCATGTGCATCTTCGCACCAGCCCTGCTTGCTACACCCAAAGTCAAGGACCAGTTTTACGATCAGCTTGATGCCACTGTCAGCAGGATTCCAACATCGGAGCATGTCTACCTTTTCAGAGACTTCAACACTTGGGTGGGTGCTGACAGGGAGTCCTGGCCAAGAGTATCGGGCCACTACAGCATCGCGAAACTGAACGAGAATGGACAGAGACTCCTTGAGCTCTGCTGCTTCCGCAACCTGTGTGTGACCAACACCTACTTCCAGAACAAAGCTCACCACAAAGCATCATAGAGACATCCAATATCTAACCACTGGCACCAGCTGGACCTGGTTGTTACCAGAGCAACCTCCATCAACAACGTCTGCAACACCAGAGCCTACCATGGTGCCAATTGTGACACTGACCACTCACTTATTGCTTCAAGGGTGAAGGTCAATCCAAAGAGGCTCCACCACTCCAAGATGAAATGCCAGCCAAGGATAAATACCAGCTGGACCTTGGACTCCAAGAAGCATGCCCAGTTCATCCAGTGCCTCAAGGAGACCCTGACCAGTGACCCAGCACAGAGCACAGTTGACTGATGGAACTCCATGCAGACCACAATCTACAACACTGTAGTCTCTATGTACAGCGAGAAGGAGAGCAAGAGAACAGACTGGTTTGAGGCAAGTGTCCCCACCCTGGAGCTGGTCACTGACACAACATGTTGGTCAAATACAAGAGTGACCCCAGCCAGCAGAACCACCAAGCTCTGAAAGCCACCCACAGCCTGGCTCAACAAACTGTACGCTGCTGGACTAATGACTACTGGCTCCAGCTGTCAGGCAGCATCCAGGTGGCCTCCCAGTCCGGTAACATCGAGGGCATGTACGAGGGCATCAAACAGGCAAAGGGCACGTTAACAAAGAAGTCAGTACTGCTTAAGTCCAAAACTGGAGAAGTCATCAAAGACAAGGACAAACGGATGGGTTGATGGGTTGAGCACTACCTCAACATCTACTCCAGGGAAAATACCATCACCCAAGAGCTGCTTGACAACACTGAGGACCTGCCTGTTCTTGAAGAGCTGGACTCCAAGCCCACACTGGAGGAGCTCAGCAAGGTCATTGATACTCTGGTGAGTGGAAAAGCCCCTGGTGAGGATGGCATCCCTGCAGAAGTAATTAAATGTTGCAAAAAACTACTGGAGCCACTCCATTAACTCCTGTGCCGGTGTTGGAGAGAAGGCAAGGTGCTCCAGGACATGCGCAACACCACAATCATCACCCTGTACAAAAACAAGGGTGATCGCAGTGACTGTGATAACTACCAGGGCATCTCTCTGCTCAGCATCGTTGGCAAGGTGTTTGCCTGAGTGGTCCTAGCCAGATTCCAGGTCCTCACCAAGCGCGTCTACCCGGAATCCCAATGTGGCTTCAGGAGTGCAAGGTCTACAGTGGACATGATCTTCTCCATTTGTCGGCTTCAGGAGAAGTGTCGTGAGCAACAGATGCCTCTCTATATCGCCTTCATTGATCTCATCAAGGCATTTGACCTTGTGAGCAGGAAGGGTCTGTTCCAGCTGCTAAAGAAGATCAGCTGTTCCCCTCAGTTACACAGCATCATCATTTCCTTTCATGAGGTCATGCAGGATGTTGTCAGCTTCAATGAGGGAACCTCCAAGCCCTTCACCATACAGAGTGGTGTCAAACAAGGATGTGCCCTCACACCAACACTCTTCAGCATTTTCTTCTCGCTCCTGTTGAACTACACTTTTCAAGAACTCCACTAAAGGTGTTTTCCTACACACAAGAAGTGATGGCATGCTGTTCAACCTGGCACAGCTGAGGGCCAAGACCAAAGTCCAGACAGTCCTCATCAGGGAGCTGCTCTTCACTGATGATGCCTCTTTGACCACACACAAAGAGGAGGAGCTCCACCAGCCTATCAGCCTGTTCTCCCATGCCTATAAGGGGTTTGGCCTAACCATCAGCATCAGGAAGATGGAAGTCATGGGTCAGGAGGTCCCATCGTCCCCTTCCATCACCATAATCAACATAGTGCTTCAGGTTGCTGACCACTTCACCTACCTTGGCTCGACCATCTCCAGCAACCTGTCGCTTCACAGTGAAATAGACAAGTGCATCGTGAAAGCTGCAAGTGTGATGGCAAGACTGAGAAAAAGGGTGTGGTCCAACAATCAGCTGACATCAAACACCAAACTCGGGTGTACCAGGTGTGCATTCTCAGCACGCTCCTGTATGGCAGTGAATCTTGAACAACCTATGCAAGACAAGAAAACCGCTTGGAGAGCCTCCACCTCAGCTGCTTGCGTCGCATCCTGGACATCATGGGGCAGGACAAGGTCACCAACACTGCTGTACTGGAGCGTGCTGGCTCCCTCAGCATGCACTTCCTCCTGTGCCAGTGCAGGCTCCAATGGCTGGGCCATGTACATTGTAATGATGACAGCTACATCCCAAAAGATGTGTTGTACGGGGATCTGGCAACAGGACACCGCCCCACAGGCCACCTGGTGCTGTACTTCATGGATGTCTACAAGTGTGATCAGCAGATATTGACCCAGTTACGTGGGAACAGGTAGCAGACAACCGCAGTGTCTGGCAGAGTGCTGTACGAGAAGGGGTGAGGGCTGGTGAGGACAAGTGAAACGAGCTGCTGGAGGGCAAGAGACAATGCAGGAAGCAGTGTCAAGAGTCCTTAGACTCCAGTCAGCCCTCGGCCTTCTGCTGCACCACCTGTGACAGAGACTGCCACTTGAGAATTGGATTTGTCAGCCATACTAGATGATGCTCCAAGGAAGACTAATGACCAATACCATGGTGCTTCCATTATCTGACAGGATAAACAGATGCCTACAACTAAATAGGACTCTTCAAACATGATTTGTCAACTAATTTTTATGCTGATTGTAGAGCAATATATTTGACTGTAGATGTGATATTTACTAAAGATAGGTAGCTGAAAACAATGCAATGAATGTACATAAAGGATATTACATGATGGCAAGAAGATTTGAGTTTTATATTTGAGTGACAAGAACAATATCACATGTTTGAGGGCAACAAACAAGAGAGAGATTATTCATGCCACAAGTGTTTTAGTTCCCAGTAAAATACTCCTGTCCATATATTAATTGAAGGTGTGATGGGGTATAATCCATTTAAACTTGATTGCATCACAAAATTATGTCATCTGCTTTGAGCTAGATTTGTTTTGGTGTGGTGTCATTTGTGCCATTGTTTTGACTTTTTCATTTTGTGAATCAATTTTTAATTCATTTTTGGTCCAGAATAGCCTTGGAAACCATAGCTGTTTGGCCAGTTAATTTCATTCATTTTGTTTTTTCAAACCCAAGCTGAAGAAACTGTTAACCAGAGATAATTCATTATTTTGACTGATTAGCATTGACTGGTTGTGAAATCTGATTGGTTAGAAAATGGCTTTCTGCTGGATTTTCATTGGCTGTTGAGCAAAGCAATTAGACTTGCCTGACCAGCTACAAGCTTCCCTCATCCAGGCAGGTCAAATGGGAAAGTCCGATCCTACAGTCACCTATTGCCTTTATGTGAGGGATTTGGAAATAATTTAGGGATGACTTATTCTGGTATTAACACAATAAGAAGAGTGTAATCTACTTTATTAAGTAATTTGATTTATGATAAACCGTTTTTATTTCAGTGGTGAAATGCACTGGCCTGATGGCCGGCAATACAATGGAGAATTTAAACTTGGCCTGCAGCATGGGTAAGTGAAATGTAGAGTGTTTCTGCAGACTATAATCATCATTGTCATCACCATTAACAATGTTTTCCACCTGTTTCCTGACGTCTAAATAAAGACATTGAAAATGAAGATCATTGTTTGTCTGATATTTTGCATCCATGCTTAGCATGATTTCACATGGGTAATTGTCTACCACCCGCCTTTTAATCCATGTCAAAAGAATGCTCCAGTAGTAGTGCTAAATAATGAAATGCTCTATGTTGAGGGTATGCCGTCAAAAACACGGGCTCAAGCATGCAAGGTCTAAAATTTAGTGAAAATAGCAGAAAATAATAAGGGCTGACATTTAAAACTGAGACATTTTGTTGTCATCAGAGGCACTTTCCTATTTCAAGAGTTTTTAAGGAGAAAATTAATTTTAGAAAATTTTTAGGGGGTTTACAAAGTTTTTGGAGGTTGTTCTGTAAAAGAAAAGCGGCAAGGAAAACGATGCCTTGAAGCAATAGAGTAGGAATTCAACCATGCAAATGACTCCAAATCTGTTTTCTGCTGCAGAACTTAGTGCATCTGCATACATTTTTGAGCTCTGTCCCAGTACTCATTTTTCTACATTAGTGTGCACTAGATTTGTTTATTAGCTGGTAAACATGATGAGCCAACAATTATACCATGAATACTACTCAGACTACTCACATTGTAGTGGGACTTGGTATTGTTTTGTGAAGATTGTCTTTGTAATGACTGTTATCATATAACTGGAAATTGTTTTTTTAAATTGTCACAGAGAAGGGGTCATGATCTTCCCACCCAATGTGGCTGATTACTCTAAAGAAAAGTATGAGGGTCAGTGGGAAAATGGAAAGATGGCTGGTTATGGTAAAGTGAGGTAATACTTTTGATTTTACTTATAGTTAATCATGTATCAATTATTTGTACCTTTGTATAATCAACCAAAGTATGTCACAACTATTGTTTTTTATCTTTTTGTGACCCTTTACAGGAAGGCATGTGTTGGCAATGGCATACTTGTCTGGTCTTGTCTGACATGGCATGCTTAAGGGGGAAGTTAAATTTTCAAATATGTGCATACCTAATGAGAAAATCACAGAATTATGTGATAACTTTTGTGTGCCAAAAGGCTTGCCTGGCATACTATGACATGTGTGTGAAAAAACACTTGTGCAATGAGACATTTCTCCAAAAGAGCACACTTGCTTAGTTACTTAACTAGAGTGGCGACATACCTTGTAACTTGTATATAATTTCAGTACTAGACATATTGAGAAAGCCTTGTATTGAAACAAAAATTAAAAAAAAAAGAATTTATGAGAACTCAACATTATGAGACAAGCAAAGTAAACAAGCACCTTATCAAACCAGTGAGAGACTGGTACAAAATTGTACTTAAAGAATTAAAGTTTGTTTATGAGGACTCTTACAGACTCCTGTTGCTGTGACTTTTTAAAGCCATTGGCTGTGACTTTTTCCTTATCCATCAACATGATAATTAAATTTTGCACACTGAGGCTGACTGGCCCCATAGTTGGTTGAATTTTTTTGAAGCTATAATAGTGTTTGAGAATGTAAACATAACAACAACATTTATGCTCAGTTGTCTTTTGAGGACTCAGAATTTTGTTTTGATTGTTTCTTTTGTTTTTGCAAGTTTGATGTTTATTGAAACACTTGGATTATTCACACACCAACAACAGGGTACAGATCATGAAACCATTACCATTCAGTTCGTTGAAATTGAAGGAATAGAGCCATATTAAATGACTTAAGGGTTACCACAGAAGCCTGTGCACAAGTACACCTTTCTGATTGCCAAAATTTTACTTTTGCACCTTGGTGTTGCAGCTATTCTAATGGCAATGTATATGTTGGTGACTTGAGTGACAACCAGCGTTCTGGCCATGGAAGCATGAAGTCTGGCACTTTGTCTTCAGCAGGGACAACACTTTACATTGGAGAATGGCTTCATGACAAACGATCTGGTTATGGAGTTTTGGATGATATCTTAAAGTAAGGTTTCTAAAGACTACTCTCAAATAACTAGAAAAGAAACAGTTAACTACCTACATGTAAATGGAATAGTTAAAATGTTTTGTGTGGAACAACAGCTGGTGCATAGAGGGCCACAGCCAATATATGGCTTAATGTCACAAACTACCTGACCAATAAGTAATATGGGGGCAAAGCTTTATCCTAGAGAAAAAATTTTCCATAAGATCAAATTAAAGCATGCATTGTTGTCTTCCCTGCAAAGAACAAAGGCATCATAATTTTTCATGCCTCAATCTGCCCAGTGAATTAATTTCTTCAAAAAAAGAGCTTTGCCTCTGAGAATTTTCCTGTCATTTGTCATGGAATGGTACCCAAGAAACGTGCTGCAAAATTTATCAACTTTTCTGCGTGAGGCTTACAGTGAAGTCCAGTCAAGTGTTTCAGTGAGAAATCACATTCATTTTCTTAGATTTGTTTTCAACTTATTTTATCTATTATGATAATTATGTACTTTGTATTCATTTTGTAGAGGAGAGAAGTACCTTGGCATGTGGGAAGCAGACTATCGTACAGGCCCTGGAGTGCTTGTAACACTTGATGGCATCTACAACCAAGGAAACTTTTCACAGAACAAACTCAGTGTATGTACTTCAAGTTAGCTGATTGTTATGTAAATTTTGTGTTATTTATTTTCTTTTGTGATTCTGTACTCTACTGTGATATTGAAAAAACTTCAAAAGTATTGTGAATATGTTTCTTAATTTAGGGTAATGGTCTTCTACTGTGTGACGATGACACAAAATTTGAGGGAGAATTCATTGGTGATTGTTTGTTGTCTGGAAAGGTAAGATCGGATGACCTGAAGTAAACTGGGTTGTAGATTGTCTGCAAATTGAGATGAAACGATGTGGTTGTACATGTTTGTAGAATTGCAACACACTCTTACTTGGAGGTGAGATTCTTGTTTGAATGGGCTAGTCACTCTTGAATTTCTAGATTTTGTTTATTATAAACGTTTTACTTTATTTAATTGAAATAATATCAAACTTGTTCAGCCAAAATGGTGGGATATTGGCCTGATCTTGTTTTTTTTTTTTAATTTTAGTTTTGTCAGGACCCACGAAAAACCACATTTCCATTGTTTATAGGAGAACTGGCCATAAAAAGATTCATTCACAACATTTTGAGTTTGAATCTAGCAGAAGCAATTACAGAACGTACTTGCTGCTTGAAATTATCTTGCAATATTCAAAGATGATCTTTTAATGCCTGGTCAGAACACGATAAGCCAAAAAAAAGAAATGGTTATTGAAACAATGAATGATAGTCGTCTCTTACTTTTCCAAATCATCATTTGTTGTTCCAAAGTAGATCATTTTCAATGAGTGGTATTGTTTCCTCTCTAGGGAGTGCTTACAATGCCAAATGGAGATTACATTGAGGGTATATTTACTGGCCAGTGGGGAAATGGAATACGAATAAATGGCGCATTTCACAAACTGGAAGCAGGAGGATCAGCAAACAAGCCAGCAAGGTCTCTTCAGAGAACAACTATTTTCTAAAATTAATATTTTAAAGTAGTATCATTAAAATTAAAATCATTGTCGTTGAAATTCTAGCAGTGGGATACTGCTACCGTAGGCTTTAATCCCAGTATTAGTTTGCCCTCAATCTTAAGATTGGGCCTCAGGGTGCAAGGTCATCTTCATCGATTGAGGCTGAGCAAGATCTTACAGTTGATATACACCTGCAGTTTCCTCTGCTTCGAATTTTCATTAGCTAACTGAAAAAGCAGAGGTGCTTACTGAAAGTTAAGAGTATATTAAATCGGAAGCGTTTGAGTGAAGAAGACAACTGGCACGGGAACGTGCACATCCAGGCTTTCCGTGAACTCATGCTCTCTCGAACTCTCTTTTCTTTTCTGTTCCCTTTTTTTCTCGCCTGACCAATCTACTTTGACTTTAAGGAAGTGATGGAAAACGAAACTATTTAAGGGGATGACCTTACGCTCATATATCTCAGCTATGACGACCAGTCCTGTAGCAAGTTCTTTTTACAAGAATATTTCCTTTAGTGCAAAGTAGTTGAATTCAAGTGAAGTAATTTTTGTGAGGTAAGACAGCCCTTCTTTTTAAAGGAAGCGCCTTGTTGATGTAACAGTTACTATAGAGACATCGTTATCCTTTTGTGTGAATTGATCTTAGTATCTTTACTGCGCACGGGGAAGATATTATGTTTTTAAGGAAGGACAAATTCTTGGTTTCTTTGATGTCTAGAAGGCAAATCGTTCTATTCAAATAAAATTTCAAGGGCTTATCTTTTTTTACATCCACAGACGTTCAGTTACATACAACCAATCCCTGATTCCACCTCAGAAGAAATGGATGTCGTTATTTTGTCAGTGCCGTAAAGCCCTAGGATGTAATGGTGATCAAGATGCTGAGCTGTCGGTCGTATGGAAGTCCATATCAGTTACACTGAGAAGTAAGTGGGACTCAAAGCTGATGCAGAGTGAGAAAGACATCATTCTGGAGCTATTGGAAAGCAACAGTGAAATGGAACAAACTGCTAGAGTCACAGGAGATTTGGAAAAGCTACACCCGTATCTATCAAAGGTAACATCTCTTGTTTTCATGATTAGCTCCATGTACACGCACGAGTAATGAGTCTTCAACTCATTAGGAACCTTAACAAAAGTTCATCGCGTCATTGCCAATCCATAAAATGCCATTCCTTACCTTCTCCCTCAATTCTTCAAATGATCAAATAAATGAAATTAAGAGATGAATAAGAATCATTTAATAATAGCAATAGTAAAGATAACATTGATGGTAATGGTGATGATAATGAAATGATAACAGGTGTAAGTGTATTGATGAACTTGTGTCCCCTTTATGAGTATGACTGGGTACAGGGTTTATTGTAAAAGTAGATCACTTTAGGTAAAACACTCTTAACATACCATCAATTTATCGTTCTTGTAATCGAATTTGTCAGTTTTTATTAGTGACTCCTGTGACGATCGCTGCACTTTCAGAGATGAAATAAGGAACACAAACTCTTATAACTGGTTCTCTCCATCAATAATTAGAAGAAGAAAAAAATGTTAGTTACAATGCCATGTTAGCATCAATCGGACAGGTTCAGACGGCTCAGAGTACATTGTGTTTTTGCAGGCGATGAGCACTAAGCAGCATCCAGTAGGACAACTTGTAAATGGACTAATTGATGTATTTCGAGCAAGCTACATTGGCATGGGCACTCATAGGAGACTGTTACCTCATGCTGTGGCTGAAGTGAAATCTTTTGTCATCAGGGTATACAACATTATACGGTAAGATGACTGATGAGTGAGAGAATTTTACCGCCGCCCTCACATTACATGACATAAAATGTATTTTTCTTAATTTTATCTATATTTTTCTTTATTTTCTTTTTTTCAGTCTCCTATTTCCTGAACTTCCCAACGAAGAGTATGTTCATTTAGATACTACCACGCTGTCGGGTGTATCAAGTCATGGTACAGAAGAGGCTGCTACAAGCAGCGTTCTGCTACACCCCCTGCTCTTCCCCAGGCTCTATCCCCCACTGTTCACCTTGTATGCCTTAGATAATGAACGAGCAGATAGTGCATACTGGGAACGAATCCAGCAGCTAAACAAACGCTCAGACTGGGCACTTATGACTTATGTAGGCATGAAAAGGTCAGAATCTCTACAAACATGATAACCCAGTTAAATAAACCATTAGCTGTTTAAGACTAGTTACTTTATTGATTGTTTGGTAGGACCGATTTTATAAAATGGATGATTCTGTTTGTGGATATGTTTTGTTACCTCTTATTTATCTTACAATCAAACGTCGAAAACAAATGGTTCCGTCATGCGAAAATGTGATTGAAGCTAATAGCTGTTCCTTTGTGTAGCTTTGAGCAGGTCTTTTGAGTAGCACTTCAGTGATGCAGCCGTGATCTTAATCAATATTGTTCCATTCTTCAGGCAGTTTTGGCTCACTAAAGAACAAGATATGGGAAGTCGTTCAGACGAGGTAAAAGAGATTTTCCATGGACACACTTTGCTTTGGTCCAATTATAAAAACAATGCTGACATAATTGAAAGCTCGTTCTGGGAAACTCCTTGAACACTTCAAATTAAGTATCTTTGAGGGCCAAAACGTTAACTCTGCGGTTTCCTATTCCCTTGCTTTAGTTTTTTGCCATAATTTTTTGCTCGTTGATCAAGATATTCCCTGTTCTTTTGGCTGTTTAAGAGCCACAAGGATACTGTATAGTCAGAATCATAATAAAGACATGGTTGTTACGTTCATCTTTACGTAGAAGAATTTCATTTACCCTTACCGATTTGTCACAATTTTAGGTTAAACTGGAGCGGAGAGAAGCGGAGCATTATGTCAGTGCTGTAGAATCCCTTCGGCAAATTAGGTACTTACCATTTTTTTTTGGTTAGAAATACTCTTTGTTTAATGTAATTGTACAATGAGAAGACCTGTCTGCTCAACTAAGCCCGACCGCTTTCTGTTTGGGCGACATGAAACATACACTCTAGTTATCTCTATTATTAAGTTTTCTTTGATACAAAGCTAAAAGTACGCTTTAAATAAGTTTTAGACAAACTAATGGATTTTCTCTTTGTCATCTGATCTTACTTTTCCTAAACGACTTAAAGTGAGTCTTATATTACAGGGAAATAACGTTGATGTAATCTTCGAGCCTTTGTCTAATGGTTAGAATTGTTGAATTGATGGTGTCTTCAGTTTCATGCTCCGCTGTTTTTTCTAGTGGGCTCAGTTGTTCCATTTGCAGCGGAGGTATGGGGAGGCCTTAAACGACAAATTTTATTAGTTTAATATTTTGCTGGTATTCTAAGTTTGAGTTTAACCTTTGATCTACCTTTAACCAAGCGTGCTGTGGTAACGGCATTGTTACCGCTGGAACCCCTCCCTAACCATTTACATATTTTCATTACAGCACAAAATTTAGCCCGATGGAGAAGCTTGGATTGTTGAAGTCAACGTTTGAGCAGATTAACCAAGTATGTTGAACTTTTGTTGAGGTCAACGATTGTATTAATGATAAAGCAGCTCAACATAATTGGTTACTTTGTGTTTGTTTCTTGGAAGGAGGTTAGCTCATTTTGGCAGGGAGAGAAGAAACTGGTCTCTTTAGATGATTTGTTTCCAGTGTTTCAGTTCGTGGTCATCCGAGCAAGGTACATTGTCTTGTTTTCTTTCCTATACTATTTTAGGTAATTGATTGAAAGGAATTCTTTGTTTACATCACTTTTCCCTTTAAGTTTATGTCTGTATGATTGTACGTTCGTTGTTGTGATTGCAGATACTTTAATATCGTGCATGAAGTCACACTGTCCTGCTTGTTAGCCTCGTATTCAAGTAACACGTTAGTTGTGTGGTGATCGTTTTGCGACACGTTCTAGTTGACGTATGGTCCGTGAATTAATCACTGTTGAGTTTTCTTCACGTCTCACTCATATTCTGGACACGCAGTGACGCTTTACGATACATTTAATTAACATCTTTCGTTGATATTTAGGCTGAGTGTAAAGAAGAAGAGAAAATAAAGTTTAGATTATGAAGGACAATTGACCAATATGTTAATTGAGCATCTAAAAACTGCACATTTCGACTGAGCCCGAAAGATACACTCGAGGACTCGTTCTGGCTTTTCTTAGGCATTCCTAACATTCCTATCCTCAGGCCAAAAATAGATCTTATTTCCCTTGTTGGTTTTCATAGAATACCCCATCTTGGTTCAGAAATTCAGTTTATCGATGACATGGTAGACAGTCATGTTCATGTTGGCGAGCAGGGACACATGTTTACTACGCTTAAGGTACAGTTCACGCCTGACCAGTGCCAGGCTTTTGCTGCAACATTTTGCGAATAGTTTAGATTCCATGTGGTTGTTGTTTTATTTTTACAGTTAAATATAAAAAATATTCTAGTCCACGATGGGGCCACGACAATAAGAACTTCTCCTGTGACAAAGATCAGTATATTACAGCGTTTCGACTGTAATATCAAGTATAGTACAAGTGCGTCTAATAATAATAATCATCATCATCATCATCTTTATTGAGGAAACTTTTTCACAAAAAGTGGTTTTCGAAAAGGAGAAAAAGTGCGAATATATTTAAAACTTACCGCGCGATAAAAAAACAACAGATTATGCATGATACATATATACCTCTGACCGTAAAAAAAAACTATAAATTTTTTATAAGATTAAGAAAAACCCTTGTACTCCGCCCAGAGAACCTATGATTTTAGCCAGAAGACGCGTAAGGCCTCCATTTGAGGATTGAATATGCGCTAAAAGACTCAAGAGCGACCAAGACTCCAAAACTGGAGAACTAAAGAAACTACAAGACCGAAACTCTAGGCCCCAGGTCTTAGAGGGTTCCATCTCACTCCGTTAAGGTCAACCAAGACTGCTTATTTCTTATGTCTCCAAACTTTTCTTATCGGGAATCACATAAGATATATATGTATGTACAGACGGTCAACACCTTCAACCCTGATGATGACAAACAGCCCAAAACATTTGGTTTTAACCTTTAACTTTTTAGCCTTGTGTATATAATATTTCTTATTAAGCGAACATTATGGACATATAATATTACAAGACTGCTTTGTTTTCCAAAGCTTCTTGGATCTGTTCTGAACAACAACAACAACAACCTTTATTTATTCTAATTTCTAATGACTGTTTTAACAAATTGGACATGCCCACGGGTAGCTAGCTAATCTAGGTGGGTCATGTCTTAACTAAGAAAAAAAGTTGGTATACAAGTTTACAGAAATCAGGAAATTAATTAGAGAGAGTAAGTATACAGGTTTACAGAAATCAGGAAGTTCAATAAAAAGAGTAGGTATAAAAACAAAGATACTACAAAAATAGTACAATTAAGGCTATACTTGTTATTCTAGAAAACATTAAAAACCTTAAGAAAATTTGACCTTTTGAATGATGTTTTGTATGTCGAGATAGGAGTCTTCCGAAGACAGAATATTGAAAAGTACTCTTTTAATTTTTCTCTTAAAGTCATATTTTGAGAGATTCCTTAATGTAAGAGGCATCTCGTTCCAAATTTTTGTTCCAATTGTATAAAACGAGTTCAATTGAATAGAGAGCCTGGACCTTTGTGTGTAGAAGTTGTGCGAAGCAGAGGATCGGGTAGGGGTGAATATTAGAAATGTCTTGAAACAGGTCTCGAATACTTCTAGGCGCGTTTTTGTGTCTAATATCAAACATCAGGTTAGCTGTAAGCTCATAATAAGAAAATTGTAGCGGTAAAATAACGGCATCGGAAAATAGAGGAATTGCATGCTGATTGCGGTCAGAAAAATAGATAAAACGTAGAGCTCGTTTTTGCAGCTTTAGAAGCTTATCAAAATATGATTTACACGCCTGGCCCCAAACTATTAGCCCATAGCTCAGATAAGGCGTAACGAGAGATCTATAGATATTTATAAGAGTGTGTTTTGGAACAAAATGCCGTAGTTTAGATATTATACCAATGGTTCGACTTATTTTAATTGTTATATGATCAATATGATGTTTCCAAGTTAGATGATTATCAATTAGTATCCCTAAGTATCTTATAAATTCCTTACATTCTAAAGCTACATTTTTATTCTGCTCTGAACTACAAATGCATGTTTGCATGTGGTTTTCTACGTCGTCGTCATTGTTGTTAAGTTCATAATTGCTTATTTTTCTCTCTTTTTTTCTTTCACAGGCTGCCTTTTTCCAGATACAAAATGAAAAAGGCTGAGGATTTATTGCTGTGATTAAATCACAAATGAAATATTTATACAACTTTCTATCATCATCAGTCAGAAATGTAAAAGAGGCATTGTTTGATGAAACCTTAATGGAGCAACAAATGTTTCCCTCAATACCTTATTACGTTTTCTACCTTTTTATGTTTTGTCGATCGTTTTCTATTTCAACCTACTCATAGGCATTGTCCACGAAACTTGTTCAGTTTATCGTCTTAAGTTCATATTGCAAATATATATTTGCTTGTTTAGCTGGGTCATCTTTCCTTTTTCTTTTGAATTATGACTTTGATTTAAGTTTTAAATAGTAGGGCATACACTTGTCACTAAGATGACAGCAGAACAAAAGATTATTGGAAAAACAAAGAAAAGCAGAAAGCCCCTTTAGCACACGATTTGTTAACCAGTCATTGGACACTTTGAGCTACTTCATGCGCGGTTGATCGACGTTTACCTAACAGTATTGACAGTCAGTTGAAACAAAATCGGATTTGCCATTATCTCAATTCTTCAAATTACTGAAAGATATCCTCATTGACTGCGTGGTCAAGGCTTTTGGGTCATTTGAAGAAACCTTTCAGAGGAATTTGGGTTCTTATTTTGTATTCGAATACATTCCCAGTTTTATAGTTTAGGATCCAATTCACTTATTTAAGTCACAGATAAAGTTGGAGCTTAATTTTAACTCGCGTAATTAAGCATTCAAAGTAAGACTTGTTTAGTTAAGAATTCATTAAAAGGACTTTTGTGCCTTATTTGTATTTTAAGCTAGAACTTCAACTTTGCCACTCTACCGTAACTTGAATACTCTTAAAAGCTACATGAACAAGTCCAACTTCGTATGTTGCACGATCCTCGCAGTAGATAGCGCTATTTAAGCAATAGCGAAAATCAGGCCTGTACGGGATTCGAACCACTGACCTCTGCGATACTAGTGCAGCGCTCTTACCAATTGAGCTAACAAGCCAACTGAGAGCAGGCCGTTAAGTTGATTCGTAATGAACCCGTGAAAGTGATAAATGAGATAGAATAAATATATGAAAATCATATATTTTGAACTGCGGTATTTGATACGTATGTTCTCAGTTGGCTTGTTAGCTCAATTGGTAAGAGCGCTGCACTAGTATCGCAGAGGTCAGTGGTTCGAGTCCTGTACAGGCCTGATTTTTTTCAGGTCTGATTTTCGCTATTGCGTAAATAGCGCTATCTACTGCGAGGATCGTGCAACATACGTATCAAATACCGCAGTTCAAAATATATGATTTTCATATATTTATTCTATCTCAAGTCCAACTTCATTGATCGATGAAACAGGCCCGGTTGCCAGAAAAAGCAGACTTACAATACAGATTCCACATTAGCCCTATTACCCCACTGATCCTTCTGTCTATCTACGTGACGACAACAATCACAGGGATTAGCCAGCTTGTTTCTGCGTAATCTTAACTCTCCTTTAATTAATTTGTACTGTTGTCTAGAAATCAGAAGATTCGGTCAAGGGATGGGCCCCATTGTTTGACGATTTAACTTGTATAACGATTCTTATCCAATCGTACTCTGCACTATGGCATTCGTTCATCAGTTAAAAGAACCACTACGTCCATATCTTGCTTGTGCCCCATTATGTAAGGCATATTGTTACCTTTGAAGAAGTTGTATATTTGACAACTATTGGTAATATTACCGACTATATTCAACTGGTCCAACTAAATGGTCCAACTGGATGAGATGACAACCAGTCATTTGCAACTGGTTAAACTGGTCTTAGTACTTAACATGGTTCATCTAGTAGGAATGGTCGAAATAGGGGCAATTATTTAGGTGGTAAGAATGATTCAACTTGTTAAAAGGGTATAACTAGATAAAATGGTCACACTGATGGTAATTGTCAAACTAAAAAATTGGTGGTAGAATGGATGAACTAGTAAGACGGTCCAACGGATTGAAACGGTCTAAGAAGATAAAACTCCAACCGATTAAAGTGGTCTAATAAGATGAAATCGTCCAACTTTTAAGATCGATTCAATTGGTGAATGCTATATGCAGCTGGTTCAACAAAATTATCCAACTGATTCGTGTAATCTAACTGGTTAAAATGGTCAAACTAAAAAACCTGGTCCGACTGGTGGTAGATATGGGCTGGTCTAATTTGATAAAATGGTCGTCCAATGGGTTCAAATGGTCCAAGCACATTGTCCTTAATTATTTCGTCCTTTAACGTAATTATTAATTACCTTAAAATGGTCTAAAAAAAATCACAATGATCCACCTTTTTAAAATTATGCAACCAGTTGTTATGGTTCAACTGGATCCAACCAGTCTAAATTGATAAAATGGTCCAAACGCTAATAATGGTCCGAGATAAATTTCCAACCGGCGAAAATGTTCCAACTACATACGACGGTTCAACTGCCTACGACGGTCCAACTTGAAGTAAAACGTCTAACGACAGACAGTGGTCCAACTGTTTTAAATGGTAAAGTGGGTAAAATTATATTTCAGGATAAAATGCTTCTACCACCTAAATGGTCTCGTTTGACAAAATGGTAATACCGGAAAATAGTCTAACCACCTAAAATAGTCCAACTTGTAGAAATGGTCTCCCTAAATAAAACGGTCCAATTTCTTAAACTGGTTTTACTACATAACATGGTTGAACCTCTCAACTTGTCAAAATAAAATAATCTAACTGGATAAAGAGAGCCAACCGGTGAAAATGGTCCTTTTGGTTGAAACGGTCTAGATAAAATGGTCCAACCAGTTGAAACGGTCCAATTTGGTTTAAGGGGTCCAACTAGAAAAATGGTCGAACTGGTAGAAATGCTCTCTGTTCAACAGTTCCAACAAAATGTCCACCAGTAGAAAGGATAAAATCACTTTAAATGATCCAACTGGTTAACATGATGCAACCAGCTAAAATGGTGAAATTAGAAGAATGGTCCCACCGCTGATAGAAGTGGTCCACTCTAACTATAGATGAAGGTCGAACTAGTAGACATGGTCTAACATGAAAAAGTAGAGAAAGTGCAACCTACCAGCATTGCTGACCGAAAAACGCTAGATCTGCAGGGTGGACTGACAGTTGTAGAATCTTTGTTCTCTTTCTCTGAACATTTCTCTCATTAACTTAGTTGATTATTTGTAATCCCAGCTCAATTTTCTGCTTATTTGTTTTCTCGGTGTTACAGAGTTAGCGGCAAGATATTCTTTAAGGAGTCGTTTGTCAGGTAATCAAGAGACAATAGTTAAGTCTAACATAGGAAAAAGTGGAATGTTGTTGGTTGCCTGTATTTTTTACAAGCGAACAAGTAGTGCTGGGTGGCTAAATAGTGGTTTTTGGGAAGAGAATCCACACTAGTTAGGCCACAAAACTCTAATAAAAAGCAAACCAAAGAACAGCAGCCTTAGCAGTCTTAGTTAACTATGGAAGACGAACATTCAGGCACCATAGTATAAGTGACGAATTACAGTCTGCATGCACCAAGGGCAGAAGAAAGATCGGTAGTCTACGTGAAAATGAGTTGGACTGAAGAGTTATGGCTTGCATTCCCTAAAGGTGAAACTCAGACTAGATGATGTCTGTAGATAAACAAGATAGAGGTTTGCAGTCTGCATGCTGGCTGCATGCACTCTGAGTGGCAGGAACACTTAAACATGCATAACTGATATTAGGAACTAAAATGTTAACATTAAAATTTCCCTTTAGTGCATTCTCTACCGCCGAAGTTGCTGCTTCGAACCCACTTCACCAATAACTTAGTCTCGATATTATATGCAAACTACGTACAATATTTTATTAACCATTTCTGTACACAAGCCTTTGAGTTCACATGGTTGGTATATACACAACAAATATAGTATCCTTTAAAACATGTACCACAATAAAGAAATCTACATAACACACAAACAAACGAGCAATGAAGGCCAAATATTCAAGAAGTTGCTTCATCGTTTGGCTTTCCCTCCTCATCCTTGACCTCCTCCGCTACACTCTTGTCAGCGGGAGCTGTATCTTCATCTACAGCTTTTGGTTCCTCGGCAGCTGGATTGCTTTCCTCGTCACCTTCAGCCCCTTCAGACTTAACAGCCTCCTCAGGTTTTTTCTCTCCATCGGTACTCTCTTTACCTTCTTCAGAAACCTGTCCATCTTCAGGTGATCCTTCATTACCCTCTTCTTGTTTCTCGGCCTGTCCATCTGGAACTTCAACATCACCCTTCCCGCTAGCTTCATCTTCCTCTTTCTTGATCACTGTTTCCTCATCTAGGATTTCAGGCTTACTTTCACCCTCAGGATTGTCTTCAGTAGCTTCTTGTGGAAGGTCTTCTTTCACTTGAGTAGAACCATCATTGCTATCCTCATTCGAAACCTCTTTCGTACCATCATCTTCACCCTCTTGTGGAGGTGCCTGCTGGACTTCTGATGGAGGTTGTTCAGTTAACTTCTCCTCATCTTTAGGTGTGTCCTCCACGTTTCCATCAGTTTTTTCTGACTGCAAGGCTTCTTGAGTTTCACCTGTAGAAGTGAAAATCAAAATGCGTTTGTGACCATTAATTGATAAATTCCTGATGAAGGAAGGAGTCATTTGAAGGATGACTTCCTGATGAAGGAAGGAGTCATTTGAAGGAAGGAGTCATAGTTACATCCACATACTGTAACAAGTTAAAAATTATGCGCTGTTGATAAGCGAACATATTTGTTCCTCCTCAACATAAACAACAGAAGAGGCAAAATTAAACTTAGGTTGGATCGTGAGGTTACTGGTTCACAGTACAAAAACTCTCATAATGAGTAAAAAGTAACAAAGGTCAAATCTAACCAAAACTTTGTATGCTGCGAACTTTTAACCATAAGCCACAAACACAAACAAAACAAATTTCGGAAGAAACGTAATTTAGAAAGTTAGCATGATTTTCAAGAAGCTTATTAACAATCAGCTTGTAGCATTGTTGAAATGTCTTTACGGAATTCTTTATAGTGACTGTAATACTTAGATTAGGTTTTAATTAACTCAATTAAGCTAAACTTACCACAAGGTTAGCATTATACCGCAAGACGGGGTTAGAATGACTCCTTCCAGCAAAATGTTATGGTTAATGGTCTGTCTAACCGCACTGCTTTCGAATTTCATTTTTAAATGATTTAAAAATCAGTTTGAACTGAACACATCCCCACTCGTGGAGCAACTCTATGGATCTCATGTCTATTTTGACTTTGAAATTCTGCTCTGTTGATTTATTAACCAAATTTAGGACGGGATTGATGTGGTGAAGAAAATCTTTCAGAAAGGATAGAGATTGCTAAGTTAAACCTAAGCCATATTAAAGATAGATTTTCTGCTACAAGTCCTGTGAAGGTTAAAAGAAAAAACATGCATGAATTTTTGTTTCCCCCGTTACAACAAGTACTTGTGAGGTTTGTTGTAATAGTTGAGCCATATCTGCACAAAACTCTTTATCATTTGAGCTGTAATGAACACTTTTGTTTTTATCTTCCATTTATTTTTGTCTTAGCATAGATAAAATGTTTATTAGGTAATTCACAAAGATCTTGTATAAGATTTATGTCTTGAGGACCATGAGTAACCAAGTATTGGTGCATTGTTCTTCATGTATCGAATTGACTATGTTATTTGCCCAATAGGTGTGATTATGCATGCGTGTTTAGGAAGTACTGCAGTTCAAGATAGCAACACTTCTTATGCTATGAATAATTCAATATGACGTTGAAATGATAATAACTATAATTTCAGAGCTGAGCAAAGAGTTTCCAGCATTCTGATTGGTCCAGCGGTTCCTTATATGACGCTATATAAACCGCTCCACGCGGTTTATATAAAATGTTAAAATAAAATTTTAATAAATGTTACTAAAATGTTATGATTTTAGAAATTTCTCTGTTGTTCAGCTCTGAAATTATACTAAAACAATTATTCGCCTAAGGTTCGGTGAATATTGTCGAATAATCCCCTCGACTTCGTCTCGGGCATTATTCGACGATATTCACCTCTCCTTCGGCGAATAATTGTTACATAGTACACCCATTTCTCATGATCAAGCTGTTTACTGAGTTAGTTTATGCTTCCTAAGGTGGAGCAAAGTTAGTGTGCTTATTTTCAGATTAAAAGTTTGAAGAGAAAATCCAGGAATCTCCGGCTCTGCCCTTCATTGGTGGATAAACGGTTAAATGGGTTCGTTTGCGCTAATTTCTGGTCAAAACTAAGTTCATTAAGATTCTAAATGTTATGTGCCTGTGGTTGGATGGCTGACAGGTGCTAAGTTCAAATATAAGTCGGATATCCACCAGTATCTCCATATAGTGATGAGAACGTTACAATAAAAGCAAGACAACTGATAGCTTTTTATCCACTGGTAAGGGGCAAAGCCATTACTACTTAGATAATGATTTACCTCAGTCTTAGGGCTTGTGCCATTCAAGAATTAATTAGGGTACGACAATAGAGATCAAGCTGGACCATTAAACAAAAACAATGAAATAGTTACTTCAAATCTTTAGTATGTTTTACTTTGTTATCAGAATGTTAAGGGTTTAAAAAAGAAACACAGGTTGGTAAAAGAACGACAGTATATCTATGTCTTCATTTATTTATCTATCTGTTTATTGACTTATTTGTTTATTTATTTATTTATCTACTCATCTACACGAGATATCACTTCACTTTTGTAGCGACTGGGACCAAGAGTATGTTTCCTGCGAGCCCCAAAGACTTTACTGGGATCTTCATTTCCAAAAAAATGGCGTTTGCCGGAGAACCCTCTCATTAAAATTAAATGACTGAGCCCTTATATAACGCTTAAAGAACAAAGAAAGAAAGGCAAAATAATAACCAACAATAATTAACATAATAATAATTAACAAAATGGCAATTGGGTGGTCGTTGAGTTTCAAAATAATTCAAATTATTCAAATATTGAATGATCCTTGTCCATGAACTGCAATAAAAGAGATGGTAGAAAAAGAAGCTTGAGGAAATTTGGTGCCACTTCTAACTGAACGCAATCTCCAACTGAGCCAAGAGGCCAAACGTTGGCGCAAGGCTAATTTTAGTGAGTATCTTGTTCCAGTAAAAGAAACTTCTCAAAGTTAAATACACTATATCATATTTTTACCAACAAGAGACGCAAACTATCTCTGCAGAAGTAAATTGGAGCATTTTGATGTGTAAACTGGGTAGACATGACGATCTTTTCGGGTAAATGCTGTAACTAAGTATCTTCACTGTTGTAGAGTCCATTAATTACCTGGTCCAGTGTTACCATACAACTCTACTCTTAAAGCAATCTGTTCATTCCATGTCTTAGGCTGCAATCTGAAGTAACGTGCTTTAACAGGTTGTACCAACCAATGACTGACGACAGTGTCACCATCATTATTCCCCTCAAACACCTTTAAAAGCAACATGAAAAATGAATCAACTGACCAAGACCAACTAACCAATTCAAGAGTTCAAATTAGGTGCAAATATGTGATTTAAATGGATGTTACAAGTAATTGTATGACCTCTCGCGCTACTTAGCCGGTATAGCTGGCGGTTTTGTGTGCGTTCGTTTTCACTGTTCTACCATTTGATGTTCAAAATGCTGTTGACCTAATATGACCAATGTTAAATGTGCTGGGCACGTAATTCTGATGAGTGTTCACCTGCGAGACACAGTGGTGGGTTAAAACGGATCACATACAAATGTTCCTGACCTTTACAGCATCATTTTCTTGATAATCCTGAAAGGTTTCTCCATCTTCACTACACAGCAGAATGAAGCTGGTAACGTACGTGCTCACACCATCACCACCACCTTGAGTGCTTACTTTAGTCACCTCTAAAACCTTCCCAAGATCCACCTGGAGCCACTGGTTTTCATCGCTTTCTAGTGGAACCCAGGCTCCCATCAGTTCACCTTCAGGCTTGGAGTTAAGGCGGGCTCTAGAAGCACTATGTTTATCATCAAGTTCAGATGACGATGTTATGGCTTCGCTGGAGATAAGTCCATTTTCAAGTCCTAATGGTTCACTGTATGAATCTTTATGATGGAATAGTTGAAACGCGAGATGATTAAGGAGTGTATCTTCACGCACTAAGTTTTGGGATTCCTCTTTATCATAGTGTTCACGAATAAAGCTTTTCTCAAGATGGAACTGCAAGTTCCAAACAATACGATAAAATTAAAAAGTCAATGCACTTGGAATATTTCATAATATATCTTAATGACTCAAAACCCCCTAAAATGATAAATATGAAACTTTTCAGAATAACTTATAAAAGACATGACTCCAACCGAGCAAATGTTGTTCATTGATCCTACTAATTCTATTACTACTCAGCGCCACAAACTATATCAACATGAATATTGTTACGCAGCATTCTTGATTTGGCGATCATACATGCCATCTGTTGGTTACATTCTAAGCTCTCGACTTATGTCCAGAAATGCACGCAGTCAAGAAAGTGGCAGATACGACGAACCTTGATCAAACCAAGTGAATGTTCATGGATATGACGATTTTGCCGAATGTAGTCAAATTCGTCAAAGCGAAATCAGCTTTGCAGATTTGAAAATTTTGACCAATTTTCGCCATTTTCGTTATTGCGTGCATTTCTGGACATATCTCAAGCTCTGATGCGGATGCGTGTAGTGTGAAAAGTTGTAAGGGACGAATAAATTCCAAGTGCTGTACTTGAGCATTGATGAGCAAAGTTAACTGGTTATCATACCTGCATCACATCCATAGAGTTCAACTCTTAAAGCAATGTCTTCATTCCAAGTCTTTGGGTTAAGTCTTACAAACTGAGTTACTATAGGATTCCTGAGACTGTTGTATGCAATGCTGTCCTGGTCTGAATTGCTTTCAAACACCTACAGGAATTGGAAATGGTTGAAAGAAATTTTAGTACATACATTTCATTATTTACTCAACTTGAAATTATCGAGTTTCCGGACAACTATCATCCAAGAGCATCTGGTCTGTGGGACAATTACTCAAATGCTACTCCTCGATTGGACTAGTTGGTCACCTATGGGGGTACAGGTCGAAGCACTCACGATTATGCTTCGGTACTGCCCTAAACAATATAGCTGCGCGAATTACCCCACTGGATTGTTGTAACACTTGGTAAGATCTCTAAGACTTACACAATACAAGGGACCAAGAAAATTAATAGATTAATTCGGTAGTACACCAATAAATGATTCGGTCTTGGTGTCATGTGACATCATGCCACCTGTAGTAAAGGTGAGACACAGTCTTACTCTGACTTGTAATTAGTAGACTATCTCTTCTCATTTTCGCTTACTTCAAAGAGTAGTAATGTTCAGTTTGTTCTAACTTGTCAACGTTTTATAAATTAAAATTGTTTAGAGAGGGACTTTAAAACCAAATGTGTAAAGCTAACGGCACTGTTATTTGTCTACCCTGCAAACATTAAAACTGTTCATAATAAAAAGAACAAATCGAAACTTAACTCGTGTTCCTCAACATTTTGACCAGTTCATCTCATGATCGTTACTGGTGTGAGGCCTTACTGATTTTCTTAATAATCACAACAATAAACATCCTATCTAATTGGAAGGAATCAAGCAAAACCATTCTTATGTTTTTCCCCTATATGGACAACCTCTTTTGCAGGTATTTCCCTTACATTGATACAAAACCACTATGATTTTACACACAGCTGTTGCGCCATACCTTTTCGACGGTGTCCTCTGTATAAGGTATAAATTCTTCTCCCTGAAGGCTATAGGACACACAAAACTGCTTCACATGACGTGATGCAGACTCTCCAGCCTCTCCTTGCGTGGCAATCTTTACCAGCCTTGTCACTTTCCCAAGATTCACCTGGAGCCACTGATTTTCATCGCTTTGCGATGGAACCCAAGCTCCCACCAGTTCACCTTCAGGCTTGATGTTTAGGCGAGCTCTTGAAGGACTGTGTTTATCATCAAGTTCAGATGATGCGGTGATGGCTTCAGGAGGAATGCTTCCATTTTCCATTCCGAGGGGTTCACTGAATGTCTCTACAGTATTTTGAATTGTTAAAAAAAAGAATTATTGAATGTTTCAAAATGCACAACAACTATAAACAGCAACTCGGGAGAAGCAACAAAATATCCCCTTTAGTCATTAAATGCCCGGGGCGGGGGGGACTCCCATATGAAACAGACGAGGATGCTCGTCGGAAATTTTAAATTTAACCCTAAAGTAGACCATCTGGGCGTGGCTTAAGCAAATTTTGACCCCTAAAAGAGACTGCTCATGTTCATGCATTGTCTTTTTGGCACTTGGTAAAATAGAAAACTAGTTAATGTTGAGGTAATACGGTAAAGAAAACAAGTTAAAAAGAAAATTTTACTTCTGTTTCTCTTTGCGTAATTCTGTATTTCTTCGCGGAACCCTAAACGAGACCTTAGCGGATTAAAATATTGGCACTTTGCCTGGAACACCCTAAGCGAGACCAAATCCAAAATTTACACCCCTAAACGAGACGACGAGCATCCCCGTCTGCTACATATGGGAGTCCCCCCCACCCCCCGGGATTAAATGTCTGTAACGAAAATTCTTCCCACTTTTCGAATTGAAACGATATCATAAAATATCCACCCTCCCTCATTTCTTACATTAATTCTCAGCTCTGTTTATTTCATTTACAAGGGAATTAGCCAGCAGGCAAAGCTCGGTGACCTCTCACATGATTGGTGGAACACACAATAAAAACAAAATTCCTTGAAATTTTTGGAAACCACATTGTGTGATACAATAAACGTTTCTAACGGAAACATTCTCTAACTGATTAAAATTTTTGTTAAAGCCCTTTAGACAACGATAAAGGGCTAACTTGAATGCAATTGTTTGACAACATGCAAACAAGTTATTCGTACGTCTTTGTTTCGAGGCGTAAGTGCAATGTACCATTTTCCACACCTCAACAAACGATCTTTTCTATTGGAGGCTGTGAAAATTTGTGCAGCAAAATGCTCACTTCAGAAAAAACAAACCTCAATTAGTATAGCTGATGTGAAATCTATTAGAAACTATAAAATAATTTATTCAGAAACTAATTTGCTTACAAAGACAGCACTTTTGAAACAGAAAGGCAAAATTTGTGATAATAATATTTGTCTGGTGAATTAAAAAGTAGCATTTTGCTGGCTTTACCAAGCCTCTGGTTTCTCACCAAATACTCATAGACAACTTAAGGGAATCATTGATGATTTATCAAAAACCACATTAATTTTTTGTCCAAATTTGAGGTGATGTTTCGTGTAAGTCAAACTTGGAAAAGAGCCACCCATTAATCTTAAGACAGGTACAGAACAGAAGAATCTGAGTTTTAACTGCATATTCAACTGCATATTTAACTGGTATGCATATTTAACTGCATATTTAACTGGTATGCATATTTAACTGCATATTTAACTGGTATGCATATCAATTTGATAACCTGTTGTTGGATCAGGCTGTGTCTACGCAGCCTGAAAATCTGTTTGCCCTTTAGGAAGCACACAAACTTAGATGGTACGTATGATAAGTGGATTTTCAGAGAAGATGTCTACCCTCATGGATAGTGTCTAGAAAAATTGCTGATAGTTTCGAAAGAAACTGTTTGGGGCTGCGTCGGTGGGAGTAACGAAATAATTTCGTAATGATTACAAAAGCCGACGTTTCGAGCGTTAGCCCTTCGTCGGAGCGAAGGGCTAACGCTCGAAACGTCGGCTTTTGTAATCATTACGGTGGCCAATTTACCATTTCAACTTAGTTGATATATCCAAATTATCTAGAAAAATTGGTCAAGATATCTGAAAAGTACTTCGCTCCGACGAAGAGCTAACGCTCGAAACGTCAGCTTTTGTAATCATTACGGTGGCCAATTTACCATTTCAACTTAGTTGATATATCCAAATTATCTAGAAAAATTGGTCAAGATATCTGAAAAGTACTATTATACCATCACTTAGCTGTAGATCTTGTTTTCTGGGTTCTTCCTGTGATGCACTTGAATCTTTCTCAGCTTCAGATTCCTCTTTTGGAACTATAATTATTTAGAGAATATACAAAATGATGAGTAAAATCTTCCTTGGGAAGGAAAAAATTAATAATATTTTTGTAATAAAAAGTGCAAGCATGATATCAACACCATCTTAAACATAAAGGGTTTATGTTGAAATTTTATTTGCCATAAATATTAATTTGTTTCTTTGGATAACTAGCAGTTCAAGTCTGGCCTAAGCTGTAGCTTATGTGTACAATGAAACAACCACCACTGTGAATTTAAGCTACTTAGACAAACAATGAGCATCATTATCTTTGACTCTTTTTTTCTACAAATCATTTTTAAAATGTGTTGAGGTTTTGCCCATATTTTCACAAAAGTAAATCACCTACGAAAGTCATTCACAAGGGTTATTTGTTTGTGATTATCATCAAAATTTAATAGTGTGAAGACTCAAACCTGCAACAGTTCCATCAGGCAAAATTTTTACTTCTGGAAAGAACCCTTCAATGACTGCTTTTGCCTTCTCAACATTAGAGCTGCCATGCACAGCATTCTTCAGTGTGTCTACTCCAAACTGTGCACGGAGACTAAACAACAAAATTGAAGAAAGAAGAAGAGTCATTCCAGTTCCTACCACAAAAGGGTGAGACTCAAGTTCCTGGGACTGGTGACTTGATCACTCATCCACTGAATTTATCACTTAGCATTATGCTCTTAGATTATCAATGACTAAAAGATTTATATCACTTATTCAACATATCTGTACATGCAGTGCTCTCTAACTATTCTAAATCACAAGTCTTTCTTATACAGAAACTGTAAAAACTCACGAATCTGGGTCCACTTCTGAAGCTTGCTGTGGGTCAGTGGGTCCCATTAAAGCTCTCCAACCAGTGACTGCATCCTCTCTTGTCAGTACCATAAATAGTGTTGGACCACTGTAATGTCAAGGAGAAAATCTGAAGACTTACACTACATGTATTACTCTGTAATGCGAAAAAGAAAACTGCAAAGATTGACCCTCAGTTAGGTTTCATTAGAGAAGGGAACTTCTGAGCAAAAACAAGCATATCAATGAAGTAAACTTTGACATGGAACCTGCTCCATACCTACAACATACCAGCCATGGTTATCATACATCAAAACTGCTTCTGAACTCCATTCCCAAATTTCCCAATTTTCTCATTTTTCATAGTGGTTATAAATTACTAACCTATAGTTTGAAACTTATTCCTTTAATATACACCTGTATATCTCAGAAACAAATGTGTTCCCTAATGGTTAGCGTGAAAATATCTATCACTTTTGGGTGAGAACATAACAGTATACAACTGGAAAAAAATTAGTTCACATGGTAGAAAGGCTCTCACAGAGTTGGAAGGTGGATAAAATATTAATTACTTCATTTTCATACCGAAACACATACCTGGCCATATGATCTGTAAGGCCTTCAAAGAATTCTTTTCCCTCATGCTCATGATAGAACTGTGACGCTAAGTCCTTAGTTAAGGTCACCTCTTTTTGAATCTGAATCTTAAAGCCGGCTTCTTTGATGCGGTGGATAATCTCCTCTGTGTAACAAAAAAAATTGTGCATTAGGGGCTGCAGAGAGGTAAAGTCAACTGGCCACAAAGCACTGGTGTCCCAAGCTCATGTCTCAAAAAAAGAAAATTATTAATTTCATGAAAGCATCGTGCATGCATTGTGTGACCTGGTGTTAAGTTATACAAGGAAACACAGAGAATTTGAAAGCATAATGGTGTGGGGAATGAAATATAATATGCATATTCCAAAATATGAACATTTTACATCTAAGATTAGTAAACCTTACTCCTTGTGTGTCCATTGTGGTTTCTAGCGATTTCACAGTTATTCCTGTTAAAAGATGGAGTCAAGGTATGTTGCACACTGCGGTTTTTGCTTTTGTCAATGCTGAGGGAGTTTGCACCCATTAGTAATTTTTTCACCCTAAGTTTTTGATGGACACAGTTGTGGAAGAGGCTTGGTTTCAAGGTCAATTTTCTCTCTACTGAGGGTGGTACAGTCAATCTATGTACTAAACTTACTTTGATAAAAGAATGCAAAATTGACCATACCACCCCTAGTAAAGAGAAAATTGAACTTGGACCAAAGCCTCTTCCGCAGACCAGCATTTCCAAGTTCGCTTCTTTGAGTCTAATGCTTTTGATGCAAAGACTAAACATGGGCATGTCAAGGAGGGAGTTTTGGAATTGAGAAATTTTCCAGGGTGCACTGATCTTTGATTGTAAACAAAGAAGGATTTTCTGATTGTGAACCACCTCCATGTGGACAACAGTCAAAATCATGGTGAGCAGATTATAATTGACTCCACCTTATAACAGGAATAACAGAAATGGAAGAGCAAGCTCAAAACGGCAGAAATTGCCAGAAACCTTAACAGACACACAAGGAGTGAGTAAGTTTTATTAATCCTATGTTAATTATGGTGAAATGCTTGTATTTCAATATTTAGTGTTGTAAATCAACCCTACATGCATGGAGGGTACTAGCCTATATATGTGTATAGCTGACCAGGGCATTTATTGACCCACATTCAAAACTTTCCTTAGGGTCCTCCACACCCATTTGGTATATTACAAAGGTATAACACCAATCAACATGAATAACACTGTGTTGTAACAAGTAAAGTAAAACTTGGAAGTAAACTTGGCATTCAAACAGGAAGCATAGCTCATAAATTCCTTCCACTGCAAATTGATGTAAATTGTTTTACTGATTCCTCAAAACCCACTCTTCTTAAACACTTAAACAAGTAATGGCACGCTAAAAAGGACTTATACTGATCATAAGAACATCAACAAAACCAACAAACTGAACAGACTACTTTTAAAACAAATGATAACAGACCAATTTCAAGTGACATAAATAATGACTTGAAAACATCAAATAAGAAAGTAAAACAGACAGGTCAGTTTCAAAAGCTGTATCTAGTCAAATGTTTTTGTCTAACACATTTGAATGATAACCAAATCTTCATTTGACTCTAACAGTGACTTCCACTATATGTTTTCGAAACATTATTTAGTTAATTTCATCAACATCACAACAGGAATTCTGTGTGATATTGTACAGTATACTCTCATTCAGGTAATAACTTGGTCACACAATCAAAATGAAGCTACATATATCTTCAATTAGCAAAATTAATATTGACAAAAGGTTGATGAAAAATGTTTCACAAAATCTTCCAGAGCCCAAGGGTCAAGGAAGCCATCCATCTCCAGTTTCCAATGATTTGCTTTTGTTCTCACTCGTTTGCATTAATTGTTAACTAGACATACCTCGCTTGTCTGGTTCTAATTCAGGTTTAATGACTGCCACAGTGGATTGAACAGGGAAGAGTTGTTGGATTTCTTTCTCAGCAGCCTCCAGAGAGTCAGAGCCATGCAAGGGGTTGATAGGACTGTCCTCTACATGGAACTGATGTCTCAAGCTGTGAAATTCCATTTAACATTAACTTCATATAACATCCAACTAAATGAAGACACACATGTGTAGAGAAAATTCTAATCAATTTTTAACTCTCACATTTATTAACTGACACTAAATTCTACAATTCAGAAGCCTCAGATGTGATATTTTCATGGCAGCAATGACTCTACTGAAATTTATAATTTATAATTATCAGCAATTCCAAAAAGAGAAAAAAAATTATTCAATCACAAGACTTACATGCATGGCACAGTGTACTTTTGTTCACAAAACACTTTTGTAAACAACTGGTTACAACAATATTTAAGGTGGTTACAGTTACTTGCAACAAGATCCTACCCAAATGTGATATGTAACAATTTTTTAAACAAAGTTTTGGTGTTTAGGAAAAGCAGTTACTAATCATAAGATGATTGACCATATTACATAACAACAGAAACAAAAAGGTACATGTGACTACATTTAATTTTTTCTTCTTAGCTCCACACAAAGGTACTAGAAGTACTGGTAATTGCATTCATATTTTGTTTCATAAACTATATATTTAAGGAGTAGATTTAAAATGTATGTGATATATGGATAATAAATAATTTAAAAACTTTTTGGCTATAGGTTCGTGATCAAGCTCAGTAGCAATGTAAAGTCATGTAATGTGCACAAACCTGTCTGGAGCATTTTCAGCGGCTACAGATATCTCTTTTGGTCCCAACATTTCTCTCCAGCCTTCCACAGCATCCTCCCTGGCCAGACATAAAGCCATCATTGGACCACTGCAAACCAGATAGCAGAGGAAAACCAGTAAATAAAATTAATCAAAAATTTAATCTACAAGAGACAATTCTTAACGACCTTTTTGGGCATTATACTTAACAAATGAATGTAAACTACAATTATGTATGTCATGTTAAGAAAATTAAAAAAAGATGATGAGAGCTGAGTAACTTTAAAAGGAAAAGTCTAATGTTCAATAAAAAAAACTTAACAGGCCTTACTTTTTACATAAAGTGATACCTAATTAAGTGTGTTATTCTTATTGCTTAACAAAAACAAAAAAAGTTCCATTTTTTTACATACTCGTTTTCCAGAAAACTGAGAATCAAAGAAATGACTTTTAGAAACTTTTCCTACTTCCAGATAGGAATTGGACTTAATGCACCCTGGTAATTTCGTGATTGATAAAATACATCTTTTGCACACTGATAGTTAACGCTGAGTGCACATGTATAAAAAAAATTATTGAGAAGTTTGCTATTTCAAGGTGACTGGTTGCATACTTTCTGAAAGGTAAGTAAGGTATTTATAAGTTCAAGTTTTTAAAGTTCAAGCTTTCCAAAATGCAAAATAATATATGTTCACCAATTGAATGTTTTAATCATTTTGTCACTGACAGAAAACATACATACTGCTGTATAAAGAGCAAACATTCTGTCTGTTCAATGTGCTTATAAAGACTTCTTAAATAAGCCTTTGTCACAAAGTCAGCTCATAGGTGACATGTACCAGTACTCAATCAACCTCTTCACCTGAAGAAGACTAGCAGTAGGCAGTCACAACCTCGCAACCCACATCTGAAGTGACCACATCGTGAGACAAATGATTATAGACTGTTCTCTCTTGAAGGCATTCTCAAGTTCAAAAAGGAACTCAGTTTAACAACACTGATCCAGTCATTTATCACTTAACCAAACTTCATTAAATCATTTGATAACCTGGGATAAGTTAGCCAATAAGAATGCTAGAAATGGAATATTCCACAGGTTGGGAATGAAAGCAACCTTTGATGAATGATAAGCATTAAGTGAGAATTAAGCTTAAGAGTAAGGCATTAGTGATTAAGACTTACTGGGAGTAACATACCTGGTCATGTTATCAACTAGAGACTCAAAGAAATCAGAATCTTTATGGTCTGCATAAAAGGCTTCTGCTTGATCTCTTGACAGTGTTATTTCCTTTGACATGGCAATAGTAAATCCTGACTCTTCAATCTTTCTAATAATGGAATCTGAAATGAATTTATCGTTTCATTACTTTTCAAGAGAACATTAAAAAAGTCCATGCAACCAATTGGTCTTCAAACCACTCTTCTCAGCTGAGAATAACTAATAAGGCTAGGGATAGATAATCTTAGCAAATCAATAGCTTCTGGTAATTAAGCTATGAACAACATAGTGCATTTGGTCTCTTTTTCTGCTTATTTGATAAGCATAATTTTATAGAAAATGTGTAATCTTACTGCAGAGTATACAAGAAAAAAATGTGCTGCAAAAGAGGTGCATGTGCTCCAGAAACCATCAATTGAAACCTTTTTCGCTGCCATTGCTGCAATGTCAATTTTAGACTTAATGTAACATAATGAACGCAGTCAATTCAGTTTCCGAGCAGATATGCGTTAACAGGTCATAGAGCCTACATGTAAAACAATGGAAAGCAACATTTTCAGGGCTCTATATATAAGTGAGTTAAAGCCACCTGGGATGTTGGGAGATCACTGCAAAAGCTTACAAATCACGAGTCTTCCAAACTTCTTGCGTGACTTTATCATGTTCTAGAGCCCAAAAATATGTGTTCCTTTGCTTATTAAATAAGTACTCAGCACCTCTTGAGATTCTGGAGTAACTGTCACGTTTACGGATGCAAACTCTAATCTTTTTTATATATGTAACTCTCCCGTTTTTAGCACAAAGACACTAAGAAACTTTCAATGACTTTCTATTAAATTTGTTAGCACTTTGTTTGATTTCTATTCCGTGACTAGCAAATGTCTGCTCGAAGCTAGCTACACAAAGAACTGTTCATTTCTATTTCCCCTACGTCAAAGTGTAAGATCTAAATTCGCCTTCTATTAGCAAGTAGTTCAGTTGCAAAGAGTCATTGTAGTGAAACCATTACGGAGCCGACCAGAGTTTGGGAGTTCTCTACCCCGGAGTCAAGATCCGATGTAAGTTACGCTTGTAATATTCCTCATTTTTATCATTTCTAGTTTTATAGTCTTTTGGTTTTCCTTATATCAAACCTTCATGTATCCGTTCTATAGTTTTTACCGCCTGTGCTGTACAAAGACTGCCAGCTTAAGTGAATAAAGAGTTTGATGCTGCTACTTGTCTAAAGTTCAACACTGTGGTTATACTGGTGAACTCGGGTGCACAACACCACATGTCTGCGGCATCGGGAACGCAACAATAACCTTTACTTTGAACACAACTCAGAAGCCTGGCAGCATATATATGAAATGGTAAATACCACAACTGATGCAGTTCACAGCTGATGATCTTTAATTGACTTAATTTTTTGAGTCAGGAGGAGTGCATGAAGTTTGTCACATCACAGGTGGGCTGCCAGGTTGCTGCATGAGCAATAATCAAAATGGTGGCAGTTATGGAAAAATTTTACAGTGTAAGTACATTTGAAGACAGTTTACAATGGAAAAGTTTCACTGCAAGGGGTGCAACTTGAACTTTTTGAATGCAGAAGTGAGTTTTAAGTATAAATATGTTCAACTTGGGAAGTTGTCAAAAGAAATAAATTAAATTTGAAGCCCTAGTATTAGTTCTCTTATACTTTACCTTTACGGGTGCGAAGAGCATCAGGCCTGATAAGAGCAAGAGTCCTTTGCAACCTCTTCTTCTTTCTCTTTTGTGTAACAGTAGGAGCCACAAAATCAGGATAGAAAAATGCAAGCTCCCTGAAATTAAAGAACTGGATAAAATTTCAAGAAAACATAATTTTCTGTAAAATGACGTGTGTTGAAGTTTTTTTAACTTTAAATTTTTAAAAACAACAAAAAAGCCTTGATCAGCTCTCAGTAACAATCAAAGTCCTGTCACACTAATTATCATTATGGGTCATGTATATTATAGAAAATTCTCATATGCATAAATAAAGCATGTGCCTAGCAGACCTGGCATAGACATGTTTCCACAAAAACAACCGTGTAATTGGGCCAGTTAAATACTATGTTTTACATATAAATGTCTCATATTGCTAGTTATAACCCAGAGGTCCAACTGATAGATAAAAGTATAGAGTAATTTTGCTTAATTGTTCTCTTTTTACAAATATTGCCATTATTTTGGTGGTGTTCTGTGTTCTGTACGTATTATCAAATAGTTAAATGCATTTTTTGAGTAAGCTTTTGAGTAAGCGTTTGAATAAACTGTATAATATTTAAATTGCATTTTTTTTACCCACCTGGCACACTGTTGATAATGGAGAGTATTGATTTAGTTTTGAATAATTGAGCAGTACTAGTTGTTAATTAATATCAATACACCTGTAGAGATGTGTGCATATAACTAGGCTCACCTGGCTGCACTTTCAGCAGAATCACAGCCATGTAATGCATTCATCACAGTATCTGTACCATAGAGAGCTCGCAGGCTGCAGTAACAATTAACTGAATGTCAGGCCACATGCAATATATTTTCAGACCCCAAACAATGAAAGAGCTTTGTATTATTTTACAAAGTTTTTTAAACTGCATTTAAGACCAATAACAACCCAAGCCACAGGAGATCTCCATAACCCATATTCACTTAAAATGTTGCGAACCCTTTACAGCCTAATTAACACCAGTATGCAAGTTCTTGTTACACACATATATACACACATAATAACCTTTATTTCTGTGTCTAGTCCTTCTAGTGCAAAGGCACTTAGTCTAATATATTGTTCTCTATACATTTCCTAAGTTCCTGATAAGGAGAAAAAGTTACCAAATGAATGCAATTGGTTGGCTGCAATTAATTCTGCTCACACACCTTGCAAGAAATAAACTTGTGAACATGTGAAGTGAGATCGATTTTAATTTATTTTCCCTTTTATATAATTATATGACATATTTTTCATAAACTTCACGCTTGAAATGGGATCAGCCCCCCTCCCCCCCCCCCCCCATTTGTTACCCTCTATAAATAATGTTACCTAGTTGGTGCCTCCTCCTTAGCAATGTTCACATCCTTTGGACCAATAAGATCACGGAAATATTCAATTGTACCATCACCCACATCAGAGTCACCACCTTTGCTTAACAACAGAGTCATACATGGGCCACTACAAAAAACAATCAAAGGAAAATGTAAAGCAAATTATGGGGGTATTAATTCCTCACAAAATGGACAGGCCAGATGGTAATAGAAAAAAGTGATTTGGGAATTGAAGGAAACTGAATCCCTTTCGACCTATCTGAATGTTTTGTGTGCCTGTAAATGCATATACACTAAAATAATTTTTGTCTTGTTAAGATTATAATTATAACAATCAACAACATTTTAAACCTTTGACTGCTACTGTTGCTTCTGTTGAACTTAAATATTTCAGCTCTTGTGTTCACAATACCTAGTCATAAATTCAACAAGCTGATCAAAATGTTCAGATCCTTCATGTTGCTTGTAAAATTCTGCAGCCTCTTCTTTCGACAAAGTTTTCTCTTCTTTCTTGAGAACCTCCATACCAGACTCTTCAACCTGTACAAAGAAAACAATGGTTGAGCTTTAAAATGAGCCTTTCAATTACAAGTTTGGATCTAAAGTCAGAGTTTGTAATATTGCACTTAATAACCAGACCTGCTCTTAAAATACATAAAATTAACAACTTCCCTGATTATGTCTCAAATGTTCATGAACTACACAGAGCTTTGAAGCTGATTTGTTTGCAAAAAGTGAGAGTTTCAACCGCATAGCTGTTAATGCCACAAGCATCATCTTCCTGGGGGATTAGGGCAAGAGGGTATGGGAAATGAAAGAAATGAAGAAGGTAAGACATGCATTTATGTATTTTTTAATTCTGAGTGTATATAGAGCAAGTCTATTTTACTTGTCTGCAGTCAGCATGTGACCCTGAGTAACCATAGTCATTAAACCCAATGACCAAGATCATATATCAGTAGTATAGCTATAGGGACTCCCTTAGTATAGGCCAATAGGGATACGCCACTGAATGGGGTCAAATTTTCAAGACTGGATTAACTATTAATACTGGGGTTGCATTTTCAAGAGAGCTACTACGTGAAGAATAGGATCACACACTTTCAAGATTTTGGGGGTAAGAAAATTCTTGCAAGAAAAGGGTTTTAAAAATGGAAGAGTGCATGAGGTTAAAAGTTGTTACCAACAGTTAACTGACTGCATTACCACAATTGACTAAGATGGGGTTTATAGCTAGTTAGCCAAAGAATAAATTACATTGAAGTAGTAGTTCTAAGGGGCCTTGGGAAAATACCTGGTATTAGAATCTGCATCACAAAAAAAATTTACTGGCAGAACATGGTAATAATTACCTTCTGAATAATCTCATCAACAAGTCCAGCTTTAACAGCATCAGGTTTAATGATGGCCACAGTAACTTGTTTGGGAAGTTCCACTTCAGAAATAAACAAAGTGATTGAGTGAGGGTGACTGCAGACCCTTGATAAAACTCATAATTTCAATTATTGTAAAGAGTAATTTAAAGTCTAATAATATACATGAAAAAAATTCTCAGTTCTGATTGGTTATTAAAATAAGATAAATGCAGTTTTCAGGTAATTAAGTGCAGAAGAGAGTTAATTCAGGGTTTGAATCAATTATTTTTGCCCGTGATGCATGCGCTTTTCTTCTGCATAATTATGATAAGCTACCTCGTATTTTTTCATGTATATTATTAATACATAATCACATCATTTTCCTTGTACAATTTGGAATAAATAAGCACTTGTAAATTTTTTCAAAGACCATACAATTGCACTTGCCCTACGGGCTCATGCAATTTTGTTAGTCTTTGAAAAAATTTACCCGGTACTCATGCTTATTTATTCCAAATTGCACTCGAAATCATGTGTTTACCTAAAGTATACAAATAGCTACTTTGATATAATATTTCATACTGTATGCATTACATCTTTACACCAAGAAAATTCAAATCTATTTTATAGTGTACACTATGTGAGAGTGAATACTATGTCTTTAATTCTCTCAAACCTAAACCTGACTGATTATCAGCAAACTGATCTGAACTCTAATAGGACATAACAGAATAACAGTATGAGCCTCTGTTATCCTGGTTCTTTTAAAATAAACTACACTATCAGCTGGCTGGCTACCTTTTTGTTCCTCTAGTAATTTCTTCTCTACCTTTCTGCTCATACTTCTGGTCATCTTCTCAGCTTTGACAGGTCAAACAGTATTTGATTAGTTTCCATATGATAGAAATTAAATGGAAGTAGATATATCCTTCCCTTGTATCTACCAATAGTGTTAACATTGAAAGGTATCACTGCGACTAAGTGTTAGTAGTTTGACCACAACATAATGGATAATTCTGCATTAAACAATCTGGCATGTCAAATTTGAGATGACAATTAACTAAGAAAAGCAATGATAGCTGCAGGTATGTGGAAGTTTGTTGCACAGTACTTGATATTTTGGATTGTCCCACCGCCCTTAAATCAGTCACAATATGTGCCATAGTCATTGAATTTATTGGCCCACTCAGCTCTGCTCTTATTTTTGGTCACACTTTAAAGTGAAAACATCATTATGGGTAATATTCTCTCCTTTTTCCTGAATGCTATTAGTTGGAGTTTGTTCAAATCACATTCATTTGATTACCGCAGTGAGTCAAGTAAAATTACCATGAATAAACATTTAAACACTTATTTCTGAGTCCTCATTTTAAATTAAGGGAAAAAGCCCATAATTGTGTGCTCCAACCTATTTCAAGTGTAGTCAGGGCCACAAGGAATACCCTGTTAGTCAATCTGCATACAGGGTAAATAAAGTGTGAATATCGACATACCGGTACATGTACTTTGCAGCAATCTTCAACTTTGAAATTCTGAATTTAATGGTAATTAAGTTCCACTGATCCCACCCTTACAGAAGCTCACCTATTTCTTCTTCCTCATCCTCAATCTCCTTTTCTTCATCTTTTTTCTCCTCAAAAACTGTTTCTTTAAAGGCTTCTTGATCAACAAACTTTAACAAAAAACAGCTAATTGTTTGAACCCCACAGTAGTATTTCATTGTGTAGCCGGGTGAGACTGTCATCCTGGTAAGGACTATTAAATGTTCGTAGTGAAATGACATTTTGACATTTTCATGTCATTTTCATTTTCATGATGACTTCTGCTGAGGTTGTCAAAATATCAGTTACAGCTACATTTGCACCCACATCAATCCTTCCCAGGATTACTCTTGATCATCGCTTTCAATTTCAACTACTTATTATCTCATTACTTTAACAAAATAATGATCTGTTGCAAATTGCATAATAATCAAAATTTGAAACTACATGTTTAATTAGTTTAAAACTAGGTGATGTAATTTAAAACAAACAGCACTGTTTGTTTTAAATTACATCAACTAGTTTAATGAACATTGTTCCAGTTAAAACTAAGATTATGTAAAAAAATTTTCAGAAGAGAAATTGAGTGACTTTGAGTTAGTATTTAAGTTAGCAAGGGTTCATGTCAAAATAACAGGATGGAAATTCAGGAGAAATTGGATTGCAATACCAGTTATTAGCCTGAATTTCAAGATCAAAATTATAGTAAGCTGTGGTTTGAATTATCATGAGTTGAGTGCACCAAGAAATGGTGTAAGTACTGCATAATGCAGCAGCTAGCTTTTAGTTACATGTTACACCCTGTTACATGTTGCAGCTGTACAGTATGTACCAGTTTCATGTTACAGCGAGCAGCTGTACAGTAGTTACTTGTACTTTTCATACATCCATATATCCTGAAGGAAATGAATTTTGACATCACTACAAATGGAAACTTGGAAAAAAAAACATGTACATGCCATTTAATAGCTGACTATTCCTTATTTTGGGAGGAACATCTATTACTTACTGGAACTCTATCACATTTTCCATCAATAACTTTGTGTTCTTGGTCAAGTTCATCTCGTATGGTTTTAATCAAGGCAGGGCAATTACATCCTCTCACAACATTTACCAGAAGGCCACCCTGAAAGACAAGAGATGCATGTCTTGACTGCATTGAAATCAAATTGATGCCATAAGGTCAGCACACAGTCAACCACGGTGCAATGTGTAGTAGCTGGAAACTGTTTGATTACTTTTACTTACAGCATAGAACAGGAACGTTGGTTGACTTTTCATTCTGTAAGCCTCCAAAGAATTGATGGAATCTGTCTCAGCCTTTTGAAAGCAATTAGTACAGCATATAAGTAGTCAATAAGAAATACTCATGACAAATTACCGGTATATCGAATACCAGTAGCTATGATGTAATGAGATGACAAGTTTATACATTGATATATGAGTACTTAAGATTATTGTTGCTGAAATGCTTGATTTCCAGCATTTTTATGATTGAAAAAAAAAATTGCATGCCCCCACTAAAAAGGAATTTTTGGTTTGAAAATCGACCTCCCTGTCACACTCAATCCCATAATCCTTTAACTCCCAAGATCTGATTGTTCATTCTCTCCTCTAGCTACTACACATTTTTTTGTAAATTAGCTTTGAGAATTTGATGTTAGATCAGGATAAAACTTTTACCTGATCAGTTTGAGTAATCTCATTACCTGTTTGCAGGATAGTATATAGAAATATTATAGGGAGAAGGTTCATGTCAAACACTTCTACAAGTTAATTATAATATATAATTATAATATTTTAACCCACTACCAATCTTTATGAGAAAGAATAAAGCATTGCTGTGTCTTCATCTTAACCCACCCCACAAGCAAGAAAGAAACTAAGAGTAAAAATAAACTCAACATGTTTCCGGTGGTTACAAGTTAAAGAACTTGGAGCCTGCTACTGTATACTGTGGGAAACATGTGGTGGTGTTTTTTACATGATTATGATTCTGCTAGACAATATTCCAGACCTAATTTATAACAATAATAATAATAATGATCGTTAGTAATAAATGATAATGATCATAAAAAACATTAATACTGATAAGATAATTTAGTAAAAAAGATAATCATAATAATGACAACTTACAGTTGCAAATACGAGCAGGTCATCTCCCAATTCATTCTTAAGTCTCTTGAAGGAACTAACAATTGCTTTACATGGACCACACCAAGCTGAATAGGTATCTGCAACTGAAAATTAATATGTAAAATAAAAATACATCTCACAAACTTTGAGCTAGCACCACAACACTACAAGAAATAATGTCCAATGACTCATTTACATACCACATAACATTAAAACTATCTGGAAAATTGGTTTTTAAAATTTCCTTTCCTTTACTACTGACAGTTTATAGTGGTTTCATGATATTTGTTACTTTCATTCATTCATTCCTTCATTTTTTTTTTGCTTCTCACTCTGTGACAGTCTGAGACACATACAATTCTTATCAAACTCAGGTTCGAAAAGATCAAACCCAAGGAAAAATTTCGATCATCAAATATTTACACACTCAAAGTTACACTTCACCTATCAGGCCTTCCTTTGATAACAGTTCATCCCACTGCTCCTGGGTTTTAATTTCAACCTTTAAATAAGAAAGACAACCTCCTTCTGTAAACTCCATTATTAGCAGCTAGCACATTTTAAAGTGCTAAATACTACAGCTGTGTTCATTTATTAATATATAATTAGTGATTACCAGGATTGCTGTAATTTGAAAGAAACATTGCATAAAAAATATTAATAATAATAATTATGGAGTACTTAGTTTAAATTATAAGTTATTAATAATTCCATAACTGTTAAAAAAGCTCTGCTATTATTCTTGCAAGACTTGACTTTCTTTGTGATTATAAATTACATTCAAATATGGAGAGATCCATCATTTTAGTTAATCATTGTTACTTAGCCAGAGGTTTGCATTTTAGTAGATATTAGCATCAAAAGCTATTTCAAATTTTTAATATATCAGATGACATAGAGACCCACTGTTAAAACAAAACCATCAAACTCAAAAAATTTTTTACAACCGGTTCTTCAGACCTATGGGGGGGGGGGAGTGAGGGTTGTGTATGTGCACCTCCCAGCTTTTCTTCTTTTGGCAATTTTCTTTTTACCCAAAATAGGGGGGTCCCAGGCCACCTGGGCCCCTCTGCTAGATCTGCCACTGTTCTTGTATAATTGCCAATTGCAATAGTTCTTATCTGATGTGCAGCAAGCTCATCTAAAATAAAATTACCACCAAACACCATCAAACCCTACTGACACATCCTATATTCAGCTTGTGATGTACAAGTACTGGCAAAATATATTGCTCTCTCCTTTCAGTTCAATTGGTCAAAATAAGTTTACCATTATGTCTAATTTCTGAAATCTCTCAGCTAGAACAATAGTTATTGTAGCTTAACAACTTGGTTATAAAGTTAAGGCCATACTCCAAAATACAAAATTGTCACTTTGTTTTCTTTTTCAATTCAAGGATATAGATCTAAAGAGAATCTTAAATCTATATTGTTGCAGTGTGCTACAGTCATTTACGCCTTGACCTGTACTTGGCTGTGCTGCCCTGACCATACAGTCCCTTACACCTTAATCTTACATGTAAGATTATATATTTGACATTGTAATTGGATATTTCATTGCCCTTATTTTTTTGTACTAAAAGGGATAAAATGCACACCATAAATAAAGAGGCATCGCCAAAGCTGGTTGCCAGTTGCAAATCTTAACTCCCACATGATGTAAATATTAACAGATTATAAAACTGAAATTGAAATTTGGCCTCAGTTCATGGGCAATAATTTAGTCTGGAATTGCAAGATCAAGGGTTGTACATCAGTGTTTACATTATGAACAGCCACATCCCACTAATGGATCTCAAGAGTTCATCTGTCTCCCAAATTATTGCCAGGAAGATGGGGTAGTGAGAATTTGCCAACAAAATCACACAGCTAATGGGGGGTTAGGGGGTAGTTAATTGCCCCAAAAACCCTCAGCCATCCAAATTAGTGAAAGTGAATTTAGAAAATAATAAATAATTCTTAAATGCTCAGCTCTCTTAAACAGATGATTATGACCACTGAGAAAACCAAAAAGAAATTTTTTCAGCCTGAATTTAGGAATGGAATAGCGAAATATGTCAAAGGCACGATTCAAACGCCATTATTATTAATGTAAGCTATTATATAAGATTGGAGTGTTTGAGCCTTTAATTGGTCTGCTTGCACGATCGATGTACGGTATCTGTTTTGATGATGGCCAAAACTTGTGGCTATTCCCGAGAGAAAAGGTCAGTATTGTAATGATGGTTTTATAGTTCTAAGTTCAGAGCCACATATTGTGACTAAATCGTAGAAAAAATATGGTGCAATTAACAAAACGAAATAACAACTCGTAAACAGCAACGAATCAGCTTGGCGCTCGAGGGTGTTATGATTTGATGCAAAGAAGCGACATAAAGACAGGTACAAAAATAACGGTTCCGTTTCTCTAGCGAGACAATTGCGAAAAAATACGACATGTTTGACACAATTCAGTTCATAAAGGGTCAAACGCCTTGCCTGCAAAGGTTTGAGAGCGTCCGGATTCTTCTTGATGTACGCCATATTGAATTCAAACAAAATGGTCTCCAAGATACATTCCTAATTTTATTCATATCTAACCCCATATGGTTAATGTTTATCGAACTGTTTATCACTTCACGGCAGGAAAAATAGGTAATAAATATTTCAAACGTAGTTGAGTAAAACTTTGAATTTGAATTTTAAGCTGGTAAATCAGTGTTAGTAAGCTCGATTGTTGCTTCAAAGCGGAACTTGATTTTTCCTCAGCTATTTAATACTGTATATTCTAGTTACCTTGACGAGAAAGGAATGACATTAAACAACTCTACTGAATAGAAAATTATATTTGCAAAGGTTACACGTTATATAATGAGATCAATATTCTGATTACTGTAATGAAGTTTTCTATAAGCATCAACGTTAAGCTGCAACGAGCGCAAATTAAACGTATCAACTTCAAGTCCATACTCTGAGCCAGAGAGCTCAGAATTTAGAAAAGAAACTGCTAGCTGCAAATAGAGAGCTGAATATTTTATCTGCGCTGCTCCCTTACTAATGACGTTCGTGCATGTTGAGATGAAGATTTCGTTATGATGTTTACTTTTCACTTCTCACCTCAGAGCTCTGATCTTGTTTTCAAAAGCTAGTCCCAATATTGATACAATGACAGGAGTATATTTTGTTCACCTTGTTAAGTGCACGAAGTTTATAAAGATAACCAATAGAAAAATTTCCGAAAATAAGCTCAAATTTTATGTCCTCCACTGCAGTGTAAGCTCAGGCATGTTACAGGACTCCAGTTCAGAAAATAATTATCAAACTTTGCTTTTAGCGTGCGTGAAATGCTTCAATTAGTTGACTTACACTTGATTCTCACTGCACAAACCTGAAGCTCGACCTTTCCTTTGGATTTCGCCATCCCCTTTAAAACTTTGGTTACTTGTAGTGGCACAAAGTAATTGGCTGGAAAATACTTAGTACACTGGCCGGTCGGCCGTTGGATGAAGTTTTCAATAGAGAGGGCTCAGGTTACCATGGAAACTTTCCAGAGGAGTGACAATTGGACCCAAGCTACCCCTCCCCTGGTAGCCGCCTCTCCAAAACATCTATTATCAGAAAATTCGAAGAGCCTGTGCATGTCTGAAAGGTTTAAATACAAACATGCATCTATCGCACAATTCCTCGCAAGTAATGCCAACACTTTGGTCTGATCATTTAAACAGAGTACAGCCACTGTTTAACAAAATTGCGCTGCGAACCCCATACTGCGCATAAAAACACGTAATCAGGCGGATAAGCGCGTGCGGTAACGAGGCATGATGGTTGTTAGCTCTTGAACGAGTGCGGTGACCTGTATTTTTTATTGCACAATTTTTGTGAACAAATAATCCCCTATAAATTGGAGAGATTAAAAAAATTCATCGAAGGGAAAGAAGATATAGCTAAAAGCCCTCACGAATTCCGTCATTCGAGGAGGCAAATTGTGACAAATTGTGGCAAATTGAAAGCAACGACTCGAGGCACGTTTTGAGTCGATGTCGATGACGCTGCGCACCCCGTACTGCGCATAAAAACACGTAATCAGGCGGATAAGCGCGTGCGGTAAAAAGGCATGATGGTTTTTAGCTCTTGAACGAGCACGGTGACCTGTATTTTTAATTGCACAATTTTTGTGAACAAATAATCCCCTATAAATTGGAGAGATTAAGATAAACCATCGAAGGGAAAAAAGATATTGCTAAAAGCCCGCACGGATTTCGTCAATCTAGGAGGCAAATTGCGGCAAATTGAAAGCAACGACTCGAGGCACGTTTTGAGTCGATGTCCTTAAAAGTTGCGTAATTTTTCCACAAAATATATGTAAAATTGTTCAATACGTTCGAGACTTTCTACCTATCAAGTATTTCTCAAGTGTTACTGTAAAAAGCCTGGCTTCTAGCTACCGCAAAGTGTACTGTGAACCGATGGGATGAGGCGCGCGATTATAGCGCCAGTACAGGCATGAATGGGTCATATCTCTTAAACAAGCACGGTAACCTATCTTTTATTTTTCGAAACAGACGTTGGTAAAGGACATTTAAGGAAATTTAAAAAAAAAAATTCGGTAACATTGAGTCACCTTAAACAATTCTCAATTTAGCTAAACCTTTTATCTGATCATGTATTTTTGCGAACAGCGCCAAGAGGGCCGAAAGGTAGCAGTGAGAGGACATTTGTTTGATTAAATCAACCCTTTTATGTAGAAAGCCTAAGCCCCCCTGATTTCGTAAAACCGTGGTTTAGATTAGACCTCGTGTATTTAGGATCAGTCGCTGATTTTGGACAATCGCCAAGTCACCAAGTACCTACAGTACAGTGTTTAGTTTGAACGAATCATTCGAAAAGACATTGCCGCGACAACGGGAAACATAGGCATGCCAGACATGCAAGAGTTATTTTTGTGCGGGAATTATCCACACGTAAGCAGAATCTCGGATATTTGTTTGTCTGTTTCTCAGTTTGGTGGTGGTCATCGGTGACGTGGTCTCAAAACAAGACTTACTACAAAAATGCGGAGGAGAAAGAAATTGGCCATCACTTTGCTCGCTTTACCAAGAGCACAGTACATCCACCACATATCTAAATTGACACAGCCCGTCAGGTACCTGAACGTCGAAGCTTAACAAATTCAGTCACCATTACTAACAACAGTCTTTCTCGGGACTATTCTCACACGGACGATCAGATAACGCGATCAAATAATGGATGACCCTAAATTTTAATTCTACAGATTAGAGCACAGTATTGTAACAAATGCAACAAGTAAACTAGTCTAAACGTCTTACACGGGTATCTGAAATCCAGTCATCCCATAAGCAATACAATTAGAAAAGGAACCCTTTTGCGAAATCATGTAGGATTTGCTCCATGCAAGCTAATTTTGGGTTCACTCGTGTACCGTAATTACTAAAACAAGGAATGACCTAAAACTACCTACAACCACCTAAAACCACCTACAAGGTGGAAAATGAGGAGTGTCGAAAGTGTGGAAAGTGTGGAGTGCGGAGTGTGGAAAATGCGGAGTGTGGAAAAATTTATAATTTAATAAGAGAACTAGTGTATGGTGGCCGAGAACTGCCATTAACAATATTCAAATTTATAGGAATTATTTTTGTTATTTTTTTTTATTTCGATTTATTTCTCATTTTTCTTTTTAAAATAAAAGCAAGTGAAAGTAAAATGTAAAATAGAAATAAAATGAAACCAAAGATAGATGAAATCAAATCAAAATTAAATACTACCCGGCCGAGCGCTGCCACTAGTTTTTTCTTCTTTTTTCGCGGTCGGAAAAAAAAATTTGTTCGTGGCCGAACGCTGCCACATGGCTGAGGGCTGCCAAACAAACCCAGAATGCACTACCATCAAAAAGTTCATGAGCTAGAAGCAATTTCTGGGTCGAATAATTCATACCCATGTCCTTTTATGTCGAGCAACATGAGTTTTTTGTCTGACTTTTCATAAGAAAAATGGGTTAGACATTGAGCCTTCTGACCCATAACATCTGTTTCCTTGACACAACAATCACCAGTATTGTTTAAGTACTTGGTAAACTGTCCATCAATAAACTCCTCCACAGTCACAAATTCTCCCTTATCATCTTCACCGTAGTAGATCTTTCTATACCTTAGGACCTCTCCCGAATGCATCAATAGCATGTTTTTCAATGATTTTTTGTTCCAACTGGCGAGCAAAATTCCTTGCAAGAAGATGCATCTGAACCGCCTTTTGGGTGTGTTGTTGGACAGTTTGCCCAATGTCATTTATTCCCTTCACAGCATCAGGAAGGTATCTTTTAATGACCCAGGTAGTCCCCTTGTACTGTGGGTGCTTTGTGGTTGCTTTGTATGCATTGCGAAACCCACCGTGAGCAAACGGCTCTTTTTCTTCATTGAATTCGACAGTTATTATTATACAGCTCCTTTCCTTTAATTAATTTATGCGTTGTATCTCCTGCATCACGCTTCTTCCCTCTTTTCGCAGTCACTTTCTCTTTTTTCTCTTTTTAAAGAGCATGGACTGCTTGTTGTTATTGACTGTAATGTTTCACTCGTTTGATTGTTTGATTCTTTTGTTTACATTTTTGCGTTCTTTTAAGCTTGAAAAAGTAATGTATGGTTTAGTAGTGAAAACGCAATGATGCATCGCCTTAAAGGAAATGGAGTGCTTGTTATTGTTGTTCATATCGTTAAAACCTACTCCTTACCCACACTCTTCATTTTCCACACTCCTCATTTTCCACACTCCTCATTTTCCACACTCCTCATTTTTCACACTCCGCACTCCGCACCCCGCACCCCGCACCCCGCACCCCGCACCCCGCACCCCGCACCCCGCACCCCGCACCCCGCACCCCGCACCCCGCACCCCGCACCCCGCACCCCGCACCCCGCACCCCGCACCCCGCACCCCGCACCCCGCACCCCGCACCCCGCACCCCGCACCCCGCACCCCGCACCCCGCACCCCGCACCCCGCACCCCGCACCCCGCACCCCGCACCCCGCACCCCGCACCCCGCACCCCGCACCCCGCACCCCGCACCCCGCACCCCGCACCCCGCACCCCGCACCCCGCACCCCGCACCCCGCACCCCGCACCCCGCACCCCGCACCCCGCACCCCGCACCCCGCACCCCGCACCCCGCACCCCGCACCCCGCACCCCGCACCCCGCACCCCGCACCCCGCACCCCGCACCCCGCACCCCGCACCCCGCACCCCGCACCCCGCACCCCGCACCCCGCACCCCGCACCCCGCACCCCGCACCCCGCACCCCGCACCCCGCACCCCGCACCCCGCACCCCGCACCCCGCACCCCGCACCCCGCACCCCGCACCCCGCACTCCGCACTCCGCACTCCGCACTCTTCATTTTCCACCTAACCGGTTTGGTTCCCTACAACCATCTAAAACCACCTAAAACCACCTACAACCACCTTCAGAATACTATTGTGACAATTTGTGACAATGTAAATACACACCGGAAATGTTGTCGCATGTCTCGCATGTCATGACCAGGGAAAAGCACTAAGAGAATTTTTTACACAGGAACAGCACCAAGAGCCTTGAGGTTTTTCGAGTAATAGATAGACTACGTTTTCAGGGTCAGTGTTTTCAAAGTCTGCAGCATCCTTACGAGTACCACACGCGAAATAGATCGAGTCAATCAGCCGCGGTAATTTTAGGGAATTTATAAGCTACATGCATCTCACAAGATTTGCAAGTTCTGTTTATCACAGCTGTCACATCGTTTAAATTATCACTGTTTTTTTCCCGGTTTCCTGTTCTCAGTCAATTAAGTTTTTTTCTCTGAATAATAGTATCTCATTTCAAACTGTTTTGTTTTCTTTGTTGTACCCTCACTACGCAGCCCAATTTGAAGCAATTTAAAATGGTTATGGCTGCTCGGATTTCGATTTTAGCAAAGGGCAAAATGTTATATTACCCATATAAATATAGAGGCAAGACCGATACACCGTAGATAAGTTTTAAAACGAAGCGCTATATTTCGGCTGGCCAAACCAGCCTTCTTCAGGTGCAGTGGGAATTGACATAGAATTAAGGTGGTACTTAGTATTCCGCTATTACATTATACAGCTGTGCTTATCTACGTTGAATCGGTCTTGCCTCTATATATATATGCGTAATATAACATTTTAGATCATTCCTTGTTTTAGTAATTATGACTCGCGTAATCGAGTACACATTCCGGACCTATCGTTGGAATGAGTGAGACATTTTGAAAACATTACATTACAGGTCTTTGATTGAAATCTAAAGCTTTTTCCTACAGCAAAACTTCTGAAAACAAACAAACAAACAAACCATGCGTTTTTGAAAAGACGGAAAGAACCGGATCGCTCTGTCCAAACCTCAAACCACAGAGCAGCCCACTGTTTTCCATGACAAACACTGACAAACATGTGGCCTTTTTAAAAATAGTTCTTTTCAAATTTTTTTCATGGTGATCAGGAGTTTTCAGAATGATCTTGTTTGGCTTACCAGGAATCCATGTCTGACTCTAAAGCCTCCTGGACGCGGGACACGCGCGTTAAGGCCATGTGTATACGCTGTCTTACGAACACTTGAAGTTGCCGGGTATGTGTGCAGTGGTCGCCTGAGTACAACATCTCTGGTAGTGATTTCGTCGTGTGGCCCGTTCATGTCTTCATCTGAATCATAGTTAGAATTTAGCTCACTTCTGTTGCGTGTGCCATCACCGTTTTTACCACGCTCCATGACTCTATTAATACAATGGGAACAATTTGAAAGGCTACATTTAAGTTCTGAATTGGTTTTATGATAATGTTTGTGACCAGAAGTAGTGAAATAAACTCTGCCGCTATCGTGGTGGTGGTGGTTGGGAGGGGGGCGGTTTAGTGGAAGTATCCATGGGGGTTGTGGTCAACATTTTAAATATCAGTATTTTTTGTTTCTTTGCGTGAAATTAGCTTCAACTGGTGTGAACAAATCCATGCGCACACATACTGACCGCTGTGTCTGTACCAATCAAATAGGATATGTTCTGACATTTCAGGCTTTTGGCATGTCATGGATGTTATGGAAATGTTTTTTAGTACTAAGATTATCATCAAATTACCCCTAACAACGAAGGTCAGAGTTCCGAGGAAAATATCAGCTGATATATCCAGGACATGATCAAATATGACTTAACACCTAGCCCGGCAATCATCTCACTTTGTTTCCTTTGTGCAGTGGAGCCAGTCTCTGTTGCATTATTGTCTGTCCCTTCTCAACTTTACTGTATCGATAACTGCAAGGAAATTGTTCTCAACTTTCGGAAGTGTTAGATGAAGTGGTCTTTTAATTAATTGCGTTCAGTGTTTCGCTAGTTGTCATTTCTTATATATAACTGACAAACACAAACGTTTTTTTTGCCAGATTATTTGTTTCCGTAGGAAAGGAATCCCTTGCATACTAGTCAATCAGATTGTCAGTTCGACCATGTCTAGCACTATTTACACCATTTGTACGAGTTGCTACTGACATAACCACATTCGTTTTTCGTGTAGTTCCTTTGAAGTGATTAACTCGTAACACGCGCTTGAGAACACACCCTCATGGAACGAAAGCGAAACGAAAAATTCTGGGTAGCACACATTACATTTAAATGAGAGTCATGAAAAAGAAAAATGGATAAAATATATTTTTATTTTAAAATAAAAACAGAAGAACAAAATCCTGTTTTTAACTGTGGCTCGCGTTGGTTTGGATTGGGTTTGTTATAATGATAATGACAGATAAGTCTTGCTCGATGTAAGATCCAGTCATGGTTCAGACTTCCAAAAATAGTTGTCACTTTTAAACTATCACTGCATTTATTTAGAAGTGGTAGGTCACAGACATGAACAAGTGTTACCTAAGTTGGCAACCCATATTCCGCTATAATCAGCTTTGTTTTCAAAATTCTCGGAACATGACCAGTATTCTTAAGATCGCTGTTTGTTTGATACTGTGGTAAGTGAATCCTCCCGGCGTAACTGAAACATGCTCTTACCTTCGAAAAGAGGATGCTGTGTTCCCTCGCAGAAACTTTTAAGTTATCACGACGGCTAACGTTAAAGTTCGGAAAAGATTACGTACCACAGCAACCAAAGATGAACTACTTACAGCTAAACAAAATATCTGTGATGTATTTGTCATTCATTTTAAACGTGGGTGAAAGCGTAATCAGCATAAGTTTGTAATCATCATAAACGTATCCTGACTACGTGTTGACGACCCATCTTCAAAATTTAATGAGATATATTTCGTAAAACTTTTATTTTAGTCGTAAGTAGTCCATTGCAAATCGTTCAGGTCAGCCAATTACTGACTGACCTGACCAATGAGTGATAAATGTGTCAATCATGGCATATTAACAGCTGTGCAGATCGCCTATCATTGAATGCTTTAGAATAGCCCTACAATGAATTTCGTATTTTGGTTGTATAAACAGAGTTACTAATGATATTGAAACACTAACAGTGAATGCCGATGATTTTCAGCTTTTCCTGTAAAACTGGGACTAACCGACCTAAACTGTCAAGAATCGGATTTTATTCTCCTGAAGTAGTCAGCTGTCCTCGCAAGTTATTCTTGTTCTTGTCTGAATCATCAGCCTAATGGTGGTTGACTTTCTTTTCTAACACAAAAATCCGCACAGCGTCATTTTACCCGATTCTCTGCAGATTAATGCAAATCTGTTGAGCAAAACCATCCGTTTTGATCCAAGAATACTTGTTTTCTTGGAAATTCATCCCATACTTCTCTGCATGATTTGAAATGAGAAATAAACCGAGGCCGTTGAGGAACATATGCATCACACAACCAGCTTACTTTAAGCGCGAAAGTTCACTTTGCAAGGGTATATCAACTGCGGTGGTTCACGCTAACTTTAGCAAGAACAGGAAGCTTTAAACTAATTCTGAAAGATAAGCCGGAAAGGTGAGTCTTACCAAAGAGAAAAAAAAATAACGTGTACTTCCTCGGTAAAATACAGGTCGCGACGAAGGGTGCCTTCGTGATCTCGCAAACTCTATTGTGTTTGACAGTGATGACTACAAAAGCTTTTACTGAAGGCTTTCTTCACGTTGACTTTTTTTTTAAAGATTTACGGGCGACGAAAAAGAAGATAAAGTACTTGTTCAAAAGAAATCGGCTATTTCTTTCCCTTTATAAGTACATGTGTGGGGAACAGGATGCACAGTACTATACTAAGGAATCATCAGAAGGCCGATGAGCAAAACCGGCTGCTTTCATTATCAACATCCCGCTGGACCCACTTACGATGGGTTAAATCGTGGCTCCTCTGAGTTGTTTTTTTTTTTCTGGGAAGAGAAGTGTTATGAAGACCGATTTTTCTTCTAAAGAAGTGGGATAATAGGAAGCGTTTATTAGAGTGGCGGCGTCCATTAGGTCAGATAAGGTAGGCGATATTCTAATACGGGAAAGTCAATAAACTCAAGACTCTGCTCATTAGATGACAATCGTTGTTAAAATGAAAATGAAACACCATTTTTAAATTGCTAAGCAGCATGAGATTATAAACAGTTTATTATGATATCCAGCTAAATATTTAGTCATTTCAGTTTGTATCAAATTTAGAGGAATTTGAAACCCTTAAAATGATAAATGTGGACTGAGTTTCGGTGCTATCTCAGAAAGAGAGTTAGGAATGTAAAATTTCTCTGTTTAGAGCCTATTTTCGATTCTTCTTTTTCTTTTTGGATGGAGGCTTGGAGCTGCTTATTGACGGAACATCGGATTCCACGGACCTCTAAAGCAGAATAATAAAAATAAGATACTTCAGTCTTTGACTTAAAAATTTCAAATGACGATAAATTAGAACAACGCCAACACCAACACGGATTTACTCAAATTGTCTTAGGTCTTAGCTAGGGGAGGGGAGGGCAGTGGGAGTAAAAGACAACTGAGGAATAGATTTGCAAAAGAAAACAAGAAGAAAAAAATAAAATGAATTGATGTCTTTTTGAAATTCATAATAATGAATACAGCAAATTGCGAATTTCTTACCTTGGCAGATTTTGAGTTTGAATTTTCTAAAATGGTACTCTGAGTATCTTGAAATCTTTTCAAATCAGCTGCAAAAAGAACCTGCAACAGAGAAAAAAATAGCAGCATTGAGAAGCTTCACCTCACAACCTGGGTCTAGGCATTTACAAATTGATAGGTAAATATAGTCATGGAGTAATTTGATGTGACATTTCATAACTTTGTACTGAATGATCACCTGTATCATTTATATAAGGTGCTAATTTTTAACAGAGGTACCCTGATTCCCTATAGAAAAAATTTGACTTCTATACTATTTTAAGCAATGACTTTTAGAAATAGCAATGCAAAAACCATTACCGATTGAGCCCATCCAGCATACTTCCCAAACAGCTCCCTGTAATGATCACCTGAAGAAAATGGTGGCATAAACTGATTACTAACCCTAGGCAATTAAATGCTTGCCATGAATTCTTATCTGCAACTGCAAAATATTTTTTGGATCTGGAGACTCCTGACAGGGCTCCACACTTACTTTTCAACTTACTAGCCAAGTGGTCAGTGACAACTTAGATGTTACAACAATTTAAGCTTGTTCACTAGCCAAACTGGTTAGTGGAAATAAAAAACCACCAGCCAAAATTGAATTTCTACTTGTCTGTGGCTAGTTGGCTACCATGGTTAGTGTTGAGCCCTGTCCTGGAATCAAATTTTTTCCCATACAGCCATTCCACTAAGTAAATACATACAAAATTCATTAATTTTCACCCCAAAACAATTTCCACTCCAGGCTACTTACCTATTTCCTTATAAACCTTAGTGGTAAGAGACTTGGTTCTTGTAAGTTGGGGCAGGTAGTGTTTAGTAGTTATCTGCCACACGTGTGTGTCTACTGGAACAGCATCATGTTTGTCCAGTGACATTAAGCAAACACAATCTGCAACCTTAGCTCCCACACCTGGTAGCCTACAGAGAGCTGGTATTTGCAATTTTTTTTTAAAAACAAAAAGAAGCACCAGTTAATGAAATTGACCAGTTGAGAATTGAAATACTTATATACAAGTATTGTATGGGTACCAACAACCGTGTTTAAATTCACCCTCACAACCAAGTTCAATATTAACAAACTATCTCATTGTAACACAAAGTAGTGATGTGATTCATAAATGTAGGATGCAGCTGAGTAAAATCTAGGTGCTTAATAGAAACAAACTAAACTTCCAAATGACGGTGCTGCCATGTGTGAATAAAGTCTACAAAGTATTGCTGGGCCAACAAGTCAGTAAGTTTATGGACAGACTCAGTGATGCTATCACTGTCTATCGTGCAAATAATAGCTGTGAGACTACGCTGATAAGGATGACCGAAACATGGAGAGCGGAACTAGACAGTAAGAAAATTTTTTGGCATATTGTCGTCGGATGTGAGCAAGGCTTTTGACTCTCTTAGCCCTCAGTTGCTCATAAATAAGCTGCAGGCCTACAAGTTCTCTGAAAAAGCCATACAACTCATACGATCATATTTTCAGGGAAGAGAGAATAGAGTAAGGATAAGTTCTGTAACAAGTGATTGGGTTATTGTGAAGAGGGGATGTCCACAGGGAAGCACGTTTGGACCACTTATGTGGAACATTTTACAGAATGATTTGCCTAACAATATCTGATGCCTACGTCTCGATGTATGCAGATGACCATCAGGTCTTTGTAGCAAATGAAACTACAAAAAGCGAGGAGAAGGTTCTGGTGGACAATGGTGAGAGGATGACTAAATGGTCTCAAGATAATCTTTTAAAAGTTAATTGCGATAAATATCAGGCTATGGTTCTGGGAAATCCAAAAGGAGAAAGGAACGTTGATCTAGATATAGGTGGTGAAAAAGTGCAACAGTCACAATCCATCAAGATCCTGGGTGTAAACCTAGATGAAAACCTAAATTTTAGAGATCATTTACGTAGTGTGTGTAAGAAAGTTGGTGGGATGATCGGAATATTAAGTAGGCTCAAGAATCTTATCCCTGTAAATGCCTAGTTACTTTTGTACAAATCAGCTATCTTGCCACATCTTACCTACTGCCACCTAGTGTGGCATTTTTGCACAGCATCAGATAGTCGTAAATTGGAGTGTCTACAAGAAAGAGCCTTGAGACTAGTGCACAATACTACTACAGAAAGTTATGAAACCTTGCTGAAAAGAGCTAAGTTAACTACATTACTAAACAGGAGGTCGCAGGATATACTCATTTTGATGTTTAAAGTTAAAAAAAAAAAATTAACTATGGACCAAATTGCAGATATTTTTGATATCAATGAGGAGAATACTAAGAGATATAGCCTAAGAAATGCTGATTTTGTCTTACCTTGGTTTAATACTGTTACCTATGGAAGACGTTCTCTCAGATTTCTCGGACCACAATTGTGGTCAAAATTAAGCAAGGGGAAGGGAAATATTGAAAATTTGGCATCCTTTAGGACTATGATACATAACAAGGATGTAACATCATTTCTGGAAGGATGTGGGAGGGAATGCCACTTATGATTTTGTTAACTGAATGTGTGCATATCTTAGGGCTTAGCTGTAGATGTTATAGAGGAAATGTAAAACTTAGCCTTGTGGTGCCACTAAACGCTTTACTTGAGTGGTGTGGATTTTCGACATTTTTAATGTTTTAAAGTATTTATTAATTTCTTTTTTTAATGATATAATGTAGTTTTAGGATGTCCTCAGTTCGTGCCATTAATTAGTGTATTAGTTTTAGAGTATTTATTAATTGTTTTAATGATGTAATGTAGTTTTAGGGTGTCCCCAATTAGTGCCTACATAGTGCCTACAGGCACTATAATGACTAGACACGTTAATAAAGGTCATGTATGTATGTATGTATGACAATGTTTGAAAGTGTTTGCAGTACATGCAAGAATGTCTGCTAATGGAATATGTAAATATCGAGTTTATGCTAAATATGAAACATGGCTTTTTGTGCACATTTTTATGACCAGAAAATATCAGATAAATCTACCTCTGAAAGATACTGACAACACTTTCACTTCCAAAAGTGACAAAAAGTTACTCACAATATCAATACATTATATATCAAACATGCAATTAGAATAAGCTAATAATCACCCAGAAAGCATTCCCTAGACGTAATTCCCAGTTCAATTTAACAAATCATAGGGGAAATGTGCAGCAGCTGGAGGGAAAAGATAAAAAATCAGATTTCGATGGTTAAACGGCTGAGTGAACTTTCACTGTAGAGAGGGATTAGCATTTAAATGGGCATTACGGAATCCACATCCACAAGCACATATGAGGGTGGCAAAGGGTTCCTATGTGAAGTGTGATTAAGGCCAAAATTAATATGTAATGCATGAATTTTACAAAAATGTAAGAATGATTCATGAATTTATGAACTAGCAGGAGCCGTAATATTTGCCTCGTGAAGTATATGTTGTTGTTCAATTTTATCCTTGGTTCAAATTTTATTTTCCTTTGTTCTTGGTCATGTTAATGTATGATAATGAGTTTGAAACAAAGGAAAATAAAATTTGAACCAAGGATAAAATTGAACTACAACATATACACGACCTATGAATTTAATTATCAACATTTTCTGAAACCTCGCTCACAAGAAGAAAGATTTGAAGGTTTCCCTTTTCAATTTGTGACTCATGAAATGCTGTTTAAAATAGACGTGACAAATGATTTTGCTGAACTTAGGGTGTGAAACTGGATCAGGACCCCCCTTTCACCATTCTCACATATGGGTTGAAGGTTCTAACCAGCCAGGAACTAATCAAAAATTAAGAGCCCATGACTGTAAATATAGAGAATCGCTGGCCAAGCTGAAAAATCGAAAATTCTGATAATTTTCCTTGAAAACCCTTTTAGGGAGATATATTAGAAAAAAATATTTCAAAGTCTGAAAAATCAAATGTTTCTGAGAAAATGGGGAAAAACAAAAATTTGGGTTTTTACCTAATTAAGTATGCAAAAAATACAGTAAAATTGAGCAACTTTAGTGTGCTAGTACTGAAGGAGGATGTTTCGTAAGAAATCGGGGATGTTTTTACTTGAAAATATAATTCATTTGATTTTTATTTATGGCACTTTTAGGAGCTTTGGTTTAATTTTAAAAATTACAAGATTTTTTAACAAAGTACTCTCAAACACTTGGTGCAAAAGCAACAATTCGAGCAACTTCAAGCCTTCAAAACGTGTCTTGGTATGTGAGAAATCACGTCAAAATGCATGCAGGCACAAAGTTTGGTCCTTATACTAAAATAATATGAAATAAAAGATTTGGGTAATCCAGAAAAGTGCCGGAAAAATACAAGAGTTACAACGCAATGTGGCCAAGGTCACGAATTTGCATGATACAAATCAGTTCTAGAAATCATACTTGAGAGCTACGAAGTAAACAAGATAGTCAAAGATGGTTAAAACAATTATTTGATATGGAAATGATATGAAATTATACAATAAAAAATCCATAGACATTGCTGAAGAGGGCTGTAAATTGATGTGTAGATACAAAATTTTCTGTTAATTTGAATTGCACAAGACTTTGTTATTGTTGACTCGCTATTTCAACAGCACTACCTACACCTAACTATAGATAAGGGCCGCTGTATATTTCACCATTTTTGTTAACTAGGTGTTTATTATCGACACTATTTTTAGTTGAATAGCTACGTTTTCTGCAACTGCAATAATATTTCTTTTGAAATATCTTGCATATCTTGAAAAATGTTGTGCGAGTAAACGAAGTCATGCAACACCGCAAGCTTCTGCTGTGTAGTTTTTCACCTAAGATAACAGCCCAACTATTTTTTATGCTATTTACTCTTATCTTTTTCGGAAAAAGGGCCACATTTCTGTCACAAAAATTGATAAAAAGGACTTATGTCACGGTAACAATTATACTGTGTTGCAGTCTGGGCGATAATTCTCTATGATGTAATCACGGTCTTTTTCTTAAAGGTAACCACGTGTGAGGTTTTTCACAGAGCATAAAAAGAAAACAATATCATTCTGTAGCTTTACTTCTCTTCTTGCAGGGGGGGCTTGTGGTGCAAGTTCTGGAATTCGTGTAGTGACTAGTGTTAGACAGTCTCGGGGAACGCGAAACTGTTCCCCCACGCAAAAGAAGATTAATGACATCAGTTTACTGAACAACTTCAGATTTTATCCCGGTGGAATGAGGGTGTGGCAGACATTTCATAAAGGCCCTGGCAAATTCATCTCTTTGGAAGGAACAAATGGTAAACTTTACGTTACATTCTCTTTCCAGTCTCTAGCTATAATGTAACATGATCTCTCTTTAGTTTTGAGACTGAAAAATTCAGCGAGGGAAAGCTTGAAATCAAGATCACTTGAAAACATCAAACTTGGTGCCAGTTTTTGTTATAAAAATTTATTTCAAGTTTTTTTTTTATTTCGAACGCTATACTGGAAAAAGAAACGTTTACTTCATTTAGGTAGCAGTGCACAAGCTGCACCTAACCCTATTTTCGCTGTGGGAAACGCACCAAATCTTGCTCTGGACAATTTTTAGGTGTGTTTGATTTTGTCGTTAATCATCTTTCATGTTATTATTTTCCACAGAATGCCATTACCAAAATATTCCCTTGGCGAATTTAAAGAGATCGCCCCAAGGAGAAAAGTTAAAGAACCTAGTAAGTGAAGCCTACTGGCCATGAAGCGAAAGGCAATGTTCAAGTGTTTCCACGTCCACAAGAGGGCGGCACGCATAGTTTCCAAAGGCATTCTTCTCTGAAAAAGCATCTTGCATTCGGAACATGCACAAAGATGATTGAAAGGGAGACATTTCTTGATAAAGTGAAGGTTAAATATGCCGTAAGGCTCGAGGAAGGTTCAAGTTCCATGCCAACTATTCCTCTACCTCCTGAAACCTGTCCTCGTAGCACTGAAGGCTTCGCTTTCAAACAAGTTAAGAAAGCTTACCAGTTTAACGAAAAGCAACGAGAATATCTGACTGTTAGATTAACCATCAAACAAGAAAGTGGCAAAAAGGTTGATGCGGAAATGGTTGCAACAGAAATGAGAAGAGCAAAGGGTTCGAAAGGGAAGCGCTTGTTCAGTGTCTCCGAGTTTTTGGCGACCCAACAAGTAGCTTCATTTTTTCCAGTATGGCACCAAAAGTGAAACAGCAGACAGCCCTCTGCACACAAGCTGTAACTGAGGAAGATCTGGTTGCTATAGAAGAAGAGTTTAATTTGTCATATGCTAAGGAGTCTATTTTTGAGCAGTTAAATAAAAATGTAACCTGGGGTTGATCAGAGAAAAAAGACATCTTACATCACTCTGCTCGAAGACCTTGTTAAATGCTGCTCATGCAGTTTAACAGGCAAATGGCAAAAGGCTGCATCAAAAAAATTGAGTTTTATATGAACGTTGATATAAAATGGGGGCCATGGAGCATATTTTAGATCAGAGGAGCTATTTTAGTTCACACGTAGTGTGAGCTTATTGACACCAACTTATCAATGAGGGTCCTGGGGCCTCCCCTCCGAGGAGAGCCTCCTTTTGTCTGTGTCTTAGTACGCCCTTCTTGGTTCAGAAAGACTGCTAGATAGGGTGTCCTGGGATATGCTCCCCCCCACAATTTTTGAAATCTAGAGCTTCTGAAATCACCAGAAACGCGCTTCAGTCCTAGGAAAAATTTGTCAATTTTTTTTTAATTACAAAGATTAAAATAAATAATAATGATAATAATAAATTGTTCTACAGCCCACTCAACCCCATGGCTCCGCGGTCCCCGTATTAAAGGCGCAAACTAGAAATGAAAAAGTCCCCTTCGAACTGCACTTGGCAGTCAGCCTGAAGTCAAACAGGATCAGGCCGGCAAGATGTTGTTCGATAAAGACTCATTAAAGAGTTTATACAAATAATTTAAAACGAGATATATAAGACTGGATGCTTTAGAATGGAGTTTTGATGAAATAAAGGATCGTGTCCGCTTTACTCGGCAACTTCACCTTTGATCCAACGTGACAATTGTCCCGCAATTGAAACATTTTGCTTTTCCTCAAGACAGTATCGAGATAAAAAACAAAAATCTCATTGGCTTGAAAAAGAATTAAATGCTATTAAATACTGGTCATTATTCTTGTACATTTTATGTTCAAGCCATCAAAAGAGCCCTTCCTACACCAGAACCGTTAGGCGGTACGATTTCTACAACTGATTTGCATAATGCAAATTTGTGACCTCTGGCCACAGTGTGTCGCAAAGCTTTATGTTTTGCCGGCACATTTCTGAATTACCCAAATTTTTTATTACATATTATTTTAGCATAAGGACCAAACTTTGTGCCAGCATGTAGTTTGACATGATGCCACACATACCAAGACACGTTTCGAAGGTTTGAAGCTGGTTGATTTTTCGCTTTTTGCAACAAGCATTTAACAGTACTTAGTTAAAAAATCATGTAAATTTTAAAATTAAACCAAAGCTCCTTAAAATGCCACATATAAAAGTCACATTAATTATACTTTGAAGTATAAACACTCCCGATTTCTTATGAAACATCCTCCTTTAGTACTAGCACGCTAAAGTTGCTCAATTTTACTGTATTTTTTGCATACTTAATTAGGTAAAAACCCGAATTTTCGTTTTTCCCCATTTCCTCGGACACATTTTATTTTTCAAACTTTGAAATATTGTTTTTGAATATATCTCCCTAAAGGAGTTTTCCAGGCTAATTATCAGAATTTTCGATTTTTTTAGCCTGGCCAGCAATTCTCGATATTTACAGTTACGGCCTCTTAATAATTTGAACAAGTTGATGTGCCTGGGTTGAAGGACATAAGTAAGCTGACATTAAGTTAAAAAAGTGACTGATATTCATAAAAACATAAGAACATAAAAACATATTCATAAGAACATAAAAACAAATGATCTCACCTTCATGGGCCTCATTATATGGCACACTTCTTAAGTTTTCCAGCCACTTACTGTCATAATGTTCAAGAATGTAGCTTGCACATTGACTTATAAATTTTGCGCGATAACCAAACCCAATGCTACGCAGGTGCTGTTCAACTCTTGGCCCTTTCAAATCCTTCATGTCAGGGAAACTATAGTAGGAAACACCATCAATTTCTCCAAGATTCTCTCCATACTCATGACAAAGTTTTACTACCATTCCGCTTATCCGTGGTATATTATTGTTTGACGAGCAAATAAACGCAAACAAGGTTTCTACTGGGTCTTGTCGTAAAACTCGAACGCCTTGCATGCTTTCTGAAACTTTGACAAAGTGAGGATCCTTGGCTCTCCACTCGTCGTAGAGCGATTCAGTTTCGACTCCAAGCTGAAAGTAATCTCGTAGTATATACTCATATATATCGGACTGATGCATTTTTTCAGCTGAATAGCAACTAACACTGTGGTCTGAACATTTACGAACTTCTTTTAAAATTCGTTTGTTCTTTACAACTACTGACTCGTAGACACGATAAAAAATATCACTTTCATTTTGCTTTAGGGTCCACACATAGCCTGATAACACATTTGTCCATTCCCCTGGCGCTGTTTCCCTCCATCTAAAAGATTGTCCACTTGCCAGAGTAAAGTCTAATCGAATTTTTGCCTTCAATCCATCGACATAAAGCCTTCTCCAGGTGGACGACATCTTGGCGACCAATTTCCTCCCCAGTGCCCATAGTTTCTTTTTTCAGCCGGTAGGGTCTTGGCACGAGAAATTAAAGATCTCATCACAGGGGGCCCACACAAGCGACGTGTCTGGACGTATAGACGACATATCCATCGTTAACCATCCCTATCCATCCTTTACCATCCCTATCCATCCTTTACCATCCCTATCCATCCTTTACCATCCCTATCCATCCTTTACCATCCCTATCCATCATTTACCATCCCTAGCCATCCTTTACCATCCCTTGCCATACCCAGCCGTCCCTCACCATCTCTATCCATCCATAGCCATCCTTCACCATCTCTATCCATCCCTAGCCATCCTTTACCATCCCTAGCCATCCTTTACCATCCCTAGCCATCATTTGCCATCCCTATCCATCCTTTACCATCCCTATCCATCATTTACCATCCCAATCCATCATTTACCACCCCTATCCATCCTTTACCATCCCTATCCATCATTTACCATCCTTAGCCATCCTTTACCATCCCTAGCCCTCCCCAACCATCCATAGCCATCCTTAGCCGTCTTTTATCATCCCTAGCCCTCCCCAGCCATCATTTAATGGTGCAGTGTATATTATTTGGGAAGGTAGATTGTGACCTATTTGATATGACTTGAGGAGTAAAAAGGTTAGAGGTCTTTATTTAACCTTACTTACTTGCTTGCTAACCAAATTCAAAGAAGAAAAAACCGTTAGGCATACATTGTTTTAAAATCAGCAACTGGGAACAAAATTGTACCTTAGACAACAGGAAATAGCATCTCAGAGGTTTTAAAAATCCACATTTTTCCTTGGGGGAGGTGGGGGCAGCCCCCAGATCCCCCTAGAGGGAACAAGCAAAGCTTGTACCATGAAAGAACTTTGCTCATTCAGACTTCCTCTCCTGCTACTTCTTCCCATTCTCCTACTACTCTAATTCTCAAATGAAAACCCTGGATCTTTCTATTGCTGTAGAATTACTAGTTCTGAGTTACATCTCTATTTGGGAATTAACAACAGAATACAAATTAATACAAAAGTACGAGAAAATATTATTATTTTGACATTCATGGAAAGAGGGTCCTGAAGGGGGGTCCTAATCCCATTTTCCCAGCCAAAATGTTATTGAAATACCAGTTCAGATTCATAATCCCAGCCTATTTTGCTCAAATCTAAATCCCATTCTCATTTTTTTATTGTTTTTGTGTTTTTGAATCCCACCCAGTTAGCTCAATGGATAGAGCGCTGGACTGTTGTGCGGGAGGTCGAGGGTTCGAGTCCCGGCAGGACCAACACTCAAGGTCTTAAAACAAGTGAGAAGAATATGCTACCTTTCTATTACATCAAGAAATGGTTAGATACTCTAGTCTTCTCGGATAGGGACGAATAAATGGAGGTCCCGTCTCCTGCAGGGTTAGGGGTAGGAGACGTTAATTCCCCACACGCGAGATTACAGTGTGATGGATGTCCTCCCCTGGGGTGGTTGCTGGGTGGGAATTGGCCCTGAAAAGCCCCCATGGGGAGTGGTCAATTAACATATGTATGTATGTATGTATGTATGTATGTATGTATGTATGTATGTATGTATGTATATATGTATGTGTGTAATAAAATCCCATTTTCCAGCCCCTAAAAATGGCAAATCCCAGCTCCCATTTTACCCCTCTGGAAATTTCATTTGCCTATTCTTTTTTCTCAAATGTAAAGCCATGGTTCACTTGGTTTTGGATAATTTTTGACGTCATTTCATGTTCGATTACATTACAGACCCATACTTGACAAACTAACTTCGATTTTTTGACTCAGCGTTTGTCCTTTTACATAGCTTTTTTCTCTTCATTTTAAGGTAGTTACTGGATCTACAGAATTCTTTCATTAATTTTTTTAAAGTCTTTCACTCGAAGTTCATTATTTTAGTATTCAAATACTTGAAAAAAAGGAGTGGTGTTCAAGCTATTAGGCATCAAAAAGGAAGGATTTTTCCGTTTTTCCGCGCGTCTTCGCAGGAAATGTACCTCATCTAATAAATTCAATTTATTCAGATCCACTTAAGAAAGAAAAACAGAAAATTATTGTAAACAAAAAATAGATATTGAGTTTCGAAAAAATATCTAGATATAAAGTCAATCCAATCTTTTGCAAGTAGTTTAAAAAGTAAATTCTAAAAGCAAAATTGCATTTTCACCCCTATAATCAATCTTGTACCCACATCCTCTCCAGGGTGTATTTCTGTACCGTGGAAGTTTGGACCTCCGTGGTAGAACTGTCCATTTACGTCGTAACCAATAGGTTTCGCTCTTACATCTACCAATGATATTCCATGATGATCAGGTCCTTGCCAAAAGTTCTCATAGGAGCCCCCAGGAATATATTTGTCAGTCACGTCTCACACTTCAACGACACGAGAAAATGGATATGCGTGGATATGTTTTTCCCTTTGTTTTAACATGGTTTTACCAGTACTTGAATCGTCAGAAGATCTCTTTTCGAATTGTTACCATGATTATTTTCTTCTTACCGATTGCACATTTATACAATCATGTTGTTAACTCGCGCTTTGCACGGGAGCTCAGATTGCATGCGAGTGAAAAAACAAAGAAGCAAGTGGAAGGAAAATTAAACTTTGGAAAACACAAAAGTATCACAGCTCGTACTCTTGCTTACGGAATTGATGCATTGAACTATAATTAATTCGACCGTTACATTTAGCCGGATAGTAAATGTATTATACCAGTCACGGATACAGCAAACTTTTTTCTTTTTTTCGAACCACCGTTTTTTAAACGAAAGACTTTTCTCTATCACGGCTTAGAAAATACTATACCAAATCTCTTCAGAAGGCAGTCATATAGGTAGCCTGCTACAAATAATGTAGTAGATTCATAGCTTTTAAATTAGCTGTTCCCGTTTGGTTAACATCCTATCGCGAACAAAAGGAAAGGTGTTTTATCTTCTACCTTGGGAGCTTATTCGCTACAAGGAAAAAGCTGATAAAAAGCACTATTTCGATGGTAAAGGATGGCAAGGGAGGGCTAAGGATGGTAAAAGATGGCTATGGATGGCTAGGGATAGCTATGGATGGCTAAGGATGGTAAACGATGGCTAGGGAGAGCTAGGGATGGTAAAGGATGGCTATAAATGGTAAAGGATGGCTGGGGAGGGCTAGGGATGGTAAAGGATGGCTAGGGATGTCAAAGGTTGGCTATGGATGGTAAAAGGATGGCTAGGGATAGCTAAGGATGGTAAAGGATGGCTAGGGAGGGCTAAGGATGATAAAGGATGGCTATGGATGGCTAGGGATAGCTAGGGATGGCTAAGGACGGTAAAGGATGGCTAGGGATGGTAAAGGGTGGCTGGGGATGTCAAAGATGGCTAGGGATGGTAAAGGATAGCTAGGGATGTCAAAGGATGGTTATGGATGGTAAAGGATGGCTAGGGATGGCATAGGATGGCTAGCACTATATGTCATCTATATGGAACTAGCACTATATGTCGTCTATATGGCATTCAGCCACGAAGTACATACCGAAATGCTACGTCAGCGGGTATGCGGTCAACAACGCGGGCTCAAGTGTCCTAGGTCTAAGATTTAGCGAAATTAGCAGAAAAAAATAAGGGCTGACCTTTAAAACCGAGGAACTCTGTTTTAGCGCTCTCTACTGCGAGGATCGTGCATCATACGAACTCTGTTTTCTTCGATGGCACTTTCCTATTTCCAAATGTTTAAAGGAGAAAATTAACTTTTGAAAATTTTTAGGGGGTGTACCAAATTTTTGGAGGTTGTTGTGCAAAAGAAAAGCGGCAAGGAAAACGACGCCCCGAAGCAACAGAATAGGAAATCAACCATGCGAACGACTCAAAATCCGTGTTTCCGCGACAAAATCCAGCGCATGCGTATACGTTACTCAGCTCTGTCTAAGAAGGAGACTTCTCATACAGTAGAGTAACCGCGCCACCGCGCCTTCGTGTGGAGGCGCGGTGGCCTCGTGGTTAGTGCGCTCGACTCGGGTGGCTAGGGATAGCTACCGGCCGGGAAATTGTGTTGTGTTCTTAGGCAAGACACTTTACTCTCACAGTGCCTCTCTTCGTCCAGGCTCCGGTTGTTCAAAGGGCGGATAACGCTATCCAACGGATAAATCGCTATCCAGCGGATAAGTGTTACCAAAACGTACTGCGCTATCCACCGGATAGAGATTTATCCAGTGTATAGCGTTATCCATCTTTTGAACAACCGGGGCCAAGTGTATAAATGAGTACCGGCAATTTAATGCTGGGGGTAACCCTGCGATGGACTGGCATCTCATCCAGGGGGAGTAGAAATACTCCTAGTCGCTTCATGCTACAGAAACCGGAGTTAAGCACCGGTCTGATGGGCCATTAGGCTCGTAAACAGACTTTACCTTTACCCAAAAAAAAAAAACCACTTACCGGCACTGTTCAAGGAGATGCACGTATTAGAATTAAAAAAAAGTTTGCGTCAGGCCAGTAGCCCATACAGCCTAAGCGACGAAATATTTCTACTTTCCCTTCTTCTTGGATGGGATGCTAGTCCATCACATGGTTAATCCCCGTTTTAAATTCGCCTCCAGACATTTACACACCTGTAAGATGTCTAGGACGCCATGACCATGGGATAGATAGATAGATAGATAGTTTATTAATGATCGATTTGCAACCAAAAGTTGAATTATACGATTATTTACAAGTTTCAAACATTGATAATTACGTTAGACTAAATGTATTAAAACAGCAATAAGAACACTAACTATATGTTCTAAAAAAAACGGTTGTATAAAACTGTTCAAGCCTTAAGGGCATTGAAGGTAATAAAACTATTACGAAACCTGTTCGTCTTAAAAACTGGCTTAAACTTCCGCATATTTCTTAGGTTAAAGGTACATGAGTTGCGAGTAGGAAGAAGTTCATGGAGCTTGTTCTGTTCATTCTGTAAAAAATTCTTAAATAGTTTATCAACTAGTTTCTGGCGGCGATCTGAAAGTTTAGTCAGTCCTGATTCAGCCAAGGCCTCATTATATGAGTAAAGAGGAAACATAATGCGCGTAGCCCGCTTTTGTATTCTTCAAGTTCGTTGGAGAGGTACACAGGAAGGCCGTCATGGAAGACAGGACATGCATACTCTATAATCGGACGAATACAAGTGCAGAAAAACTGGAATAACTCACGGGTACCGAGACCAGAGCGTTTAAGCAGAGATAAGCAATACAAGCGCTTTTTAGCTTTCTTAACAATGGAGTTAATGTGACAACTCCATTTCAAATCATTAGAGATGTTAAGGCCTAGTATTTTGGCACTAGTAGCTAGGTCAATGGGCTTGCCATTAACAACAACTGGATCGAAAGAAGTAGGGTTGTTAGTGTTAAAGTTAATGAGCAGCTCTTTGCATTTCGTCTCGTTTAATTGAAACTTATCCTCGGTCGCACGGCTTGCTAGGATGTCAACAGCAGCTTGAATGTGACTGTCTTGGTTCTTGCTTATCGTCTTCGAAATAGTGGTATCGTCAACATACTTCCAGAGATCGATGCCAGGAACATCCAGCTTGTTGATCAGGATGATTAACAGCCACGGCCCCAGTTTTGTACCTTGAGGAACCCCCGATGGTATCGCGCCCCATTCTGAGAAGCAGTCGTGGCCGAGTTTAACACGCTGTTTGCGCAAGGTGAGAAAGTCGATAATCCATGAGATGACAGCATTGGGGATGTTATATGTACCCAGCTTCTTGACCAAAATCTGGTGGTCGATTAGGTCAAAGGCTTTTTTCAAATCGAAGAGAATCACCCTGACAGACGCCCCGTCAGTGGCACTGTACCAGGCACGAGTCATACTAATTAAGGCTTCGGTGGTGCTTGAACCGGGAACAGTGCCAAACTGCCGAGGGTCGACCTTAGCGAGTACAGCTGGTTTAACATAACGATCAACCACAAAGTCCTCAGCCAACTTGGAAAGGACACGTGTAAGTGGAATTGGTCTCAGATGTTTGTTAACGTCATAAACAGGGGTCTGCTTAGGAATAGGGACGAAGTTGGCGAGCTTACAGGACTAGGGGAGACAAGCCTCCAAGTATGAGCTATTAAGAATATCAGTAACCACAGGAGCCAAAAGGTCCGCGTTCTCTTTCAAAAGCCAGGCGGGCACGCCGTCAGGCCCCGAAGCTTTGGCAGGATTAAGAGCGATGAGCTTCTTCAAGACACTGAACTCAGTAACCGTTGGCGTGTCGGTGTATTGCACAGCAAACGAGACTCCAGAATCCAATGGAGTAAAAGAGTTCATTGGAGCAAGAAAGGTACATTGTTAATGACGTTAGCAAGGGCCGTACGACTAGAGTCAGGCCCTGTATCAATATGCTTCAGGACAAAGGTGGGATCTGTGCGCGTAGCTGATTGCATCTTGCCAAGTGATTTAACTTCTTTCCACAACCTACGCGGTTCGTAGTCCCTTAGATGTTCGACTTTGGACTCATAGTATTTAGCGCGACAAGACTTCCGCAAGCGATTAACACGGTTCCGAAGGAGGCGGAAGCAATCTTTATCGCCACGAGCAAGGGCTATTTGACGCTCGTGAATTAAAGATTTCAATTGTTCGCTAGTCCATGGTGGCTCGTTGGCAATGATCGTCTTGAATTTAAGGGGGAGAACAGAATCCAAGCCCGTCTTGATTATGGTTTCAAGCGCGAGTGTTTTCTCTTCGCTTGACTCTTTGCATCTTACCAGACGATCAAGGTCGACTTCATCGAGGTAAGTCCGCATGGCCAGACGACTTGTTGTCCGCAAGTCTCTGGATTTCAGCAGGATTTTGTTCCTCGGACCATCCCGTCTAGCCAGAGGCTGTACTTCCACAGTATCGTGGTCAGAGAGCAAAGGAGGCAACTTTTTTGGGCACATGGTAAAATGCGCCGCGATTGGTGAAGACTAGATCTAATTTACTTTGCCCACGAGTTGGAAAGGGGAGAATTTGGCGGAGATCGAAGGCGTTCCTTAGACGAGAGCAATTTAACTTGTTAAATTAGGCCGCCACGCTTTTCCAGCCGGAACCATTGCAGAAGATTAAACAAATGCAATATTTCCAATCAGTGTAATAGTTCAATTGTAAAAAGCTCCGGACTATCACAAATTAATGCTCTACTTTACATATTTATTAACCACACATTGGGGGCTATCAAAGCAGCTACCATTAAGACCAGCCGTCTACAGTTAAACTTGAGAGATCGTCAGTTACTCGACACCTTTTCCCGTTTATTATATATACCTTGAATATATACCTTTGAATATAAGCAATATTTTACGTATAGTTCCAGGCAAGAGACGATGATTTATTGTTTCGTAACATTTTTGAAGATGCCGCATTAGTTTCCAGGTCACACAGATCTGTAAACTATGAAAATTATTTTATATGAGCCCAGCAGTCCGATTTCTTGAAAATTTTTAATGATTTGTTTTTGTTAAATGCTTCGAACATTAAAATTTCATCACCTTGTTTTTGCGCGAACTGGATTAAATCTTGAAAATACTTCATTTTTATTGAAAGAAAAAAATACAATTTTAGCAGTCTTAGAGATACCTGAAAGATGCGTTGCTCTTAAAAATTACTGGCGCTTGGCGATTTCTACTCTTGATGAAGTTGATGGACACGACATGGTCCAAAGTTTCTTTGTAAACAATAGTAGACACGTTCGAGACGATAAAACAACAAGCAGTGATGGCGTGATAGGTTGGCAGTTTAGTTATTGACAGGTAATGATTAAAGGAGACCCGCCCACCCTAATAAAAAAATACAATCGTAAGCTTCTTCCGAGGGCAACAAAGTTACAACACATAGAAAATAAGGAAAGCTACAATATAAGAAATTATCAAACAGGAGAGATGGGAGGGAACTGAAAAATGGAGCGAGCTGCTGATGCGCTGGAGGCGAGAAGCGAGATTGATTGAGTTGCAAGGCTGCAGGCTAGAACATATTAAGCAATGAACGGTTATTAGACTGTCTATTATACCTAGATAATTTGATAATACCAACTAAGTTGAAATTGTAAATTGGCCACCGTAAAGAGTTAAAAAGCTGACGTTTCGAGCGTTAGCCCTTCGTCGCTCTGACGAAGGGCTAACGCTCGAAACGTCAGCCTTTTAACTCTTTACGGTGGCCAATTTACAATTTCAACTTAGCTAATATTACCAAATTACCTTGTTACCCCCACCAACGCAGCATCACAGTTGCTTTAGAAACTTACCCCCTTTATACCTAGATCATCGAGTCGTTTTATCTCGCACAAATTGCTTAGAATAGAACCTCCTTAAAAGAGGGAATAATGCGGTTTCACTTTGGGTTTGCTCGACTTATCGTATTTACATCCACTTTTCCACTTAGAACCCACAGTGCTTGAGGTCTGTCGGTAATAAGTCACACTTCTGGTTTATTTACCTTGAAGCAACCTTCGGCATCAGTTTGTATATTGTAGGCTGTAAGCTACATGCAGTTCTACTATATGCATCCCCGTGAAGAGTGCCATGGGTAGTTATTTTTTGTTATGTCAAGTGTTCCCCTGCATTTATCGAGAGAAAATTTTACTTTTTTTTTATTCATAGAGAACTGATTTTCCTTTTTAATTTTTATTTTCACTTTATTTTTACTCTTTTAATTAATTATTTTCCTTTTAATTAATTATTTATTCAAACTGATTAGTTTTAATTTTTAATTAATTAATTATTTATTTTTTTTATTATTTTTTATTATTTTTCGGTCATTCCGGGAATTCCGGGTATTCCGGGTATTCCGAGTATTCCGCATTCCTTCCTTTCCAAACTACCGCTAAAAACTGATATGCAAGTCGTGTTGTGTAAATGGACGCCACGGGACAAATTTTTCAAATATTAGAATTTTCCGACATACTTTTTGGAATGACAACGAATAAACGCAAAATCGGCAGGGGAAAAAAATAGGAGAAACTTACCAAATTGCCTCTGCTTTACGGTAAGGCTAAGTGAAGACTCTCCAACATAACGACTACACTTTCACATTCGATGACGTCATGCCCCCCCCAGCAGATCGCTGTTCCCTTTGCGGTTTGTATTTTTGGTGGTTTCGGCGAGAGCCTTCACGTCATGCCACAAGCAAGCTCGACGACTGGCCACAACATCGGAATATTTGATGTAATGCTCAGTAATTTCATGTTCAGCTAGAGTGTCTGATGTTCTGCAAAGCTATCCGACGAAATGCTGCATCATTTGTGCGTACGCTGTACCATTCGACATTACGCTGAGCCATTTCACGCAACGGCACACTGTTTGTGTGTACGCTGTACCATTTTACATTACGTTGAGCCATTTAACGCAACGCTACACCGTTTGTGTGTACGCTGTGCTACTCGATATAACCTGAGTATCAGGCTCTCGGGGGAAAAATCAGGAGAGAGGGAAAGGAGGAGAGCCTTTCCCTTTCTCCCTTCCCCCCTCCCCTCCCCCCTAACCCCCAACCCCCATAGAAAGGCCTGATACTCAGGTTATACTCGATATTACCCTGAGTCATTTGACGCAACGCTACACCGTTTGTGTACTGTATTGAAAATGAGTGCTAGGCTATTCGCAATTTAGCTGGTCCATTTCACAATTTCGTGTTCCAACTTGACATGGGCAACTAGACCGTTTATCATTTGGCTAAACTATTTATGTTTAGGGTGTTCTGTTTCATGAAGGAAACCTAGACTGTCTATGACTTGGCCCTGCCATTCTATGGAACGCCAGGACTGTCTTATGTCAATTTTCTTTATTATAAGCTATGCTTTTGTCGTTATGTGCAGTACACCATTCCTTTATGAGCTATGCTATCCTGCAGCTGATCCTTAAACCATCTTTGTATTTACTGATCTATTTGACATCTTTGTATTTTTGGTGATGACGGCCGCCCATACGTCTGTCTATACCGGCGGTTTAGACTGTCTGCGACGCAGGCTACAAGGGGAGAGAACCTGTGATCGCAGGCGTTCTTTTCCTTGGGGAAAGGAATGTCTGAGAGACCTGAAAATTTTGACTGATAATGTACCCTGGCCTTATCCACGGTTGACGGTAGAATCTCTTGCCTCGTGGCTTCATAACTGTCAACTCCCTCCGAGACCCTTCTGCACGGATTTCAGGAGGAGCGGACACCTTTATTGTCTCCCATCATAACCCACCATCAAGCGTTCTTTTTTTTCGGTGGAGCACGACAGTGTAGCAGCACAAGTTTCCACCATCAAAAACTATCGCTAAAAGTTATTTACGCAAGCACTGGTACCATTCCATTCGATACGGTAAATATTGTTTTAAAGCTGCGAAGTGGCGCGGTAAATATCCACCGTCAGCCACCTACACTGCAGTGGATAGATGTTTTAGTATCTACTAAAACAGTGAGATTATGTGGCAGTATACAAATGATTTTGGTTCATTTATTCCAGAAACGATTTCAATATTTTCGGGCAGTGACAAATCTCGCGCGAGTTGCTCGGAGGTCACTATATATTAAATAATTCTTCCACTCTCGCTTGTTGGATATGAGATGATAGATAGCCAAAGAGGCGCGTAGCGCCGAGTTGGCTATAATCATCTCATATCCAACAAACGCGAGTGGAATAATTGTTTTATTAAAAACTTTGAATTAAATTATTAAATTTTACTAAATTCTTAGCTCCCTTTTAACTTTAAGCTGACGCTACGCTTACAATATTTGTAGATTATGGTATATTGTCTGATATACCATAATGGCTAAGCCAATAAAAAGTCTTGAATTGCATTATCCAATGATCTAGTTTTTAATAAATCTTATTAGACATTTTGTTGTGTAGTATCGCTGAGTATTTTTACGAGTTGTGCCGTATTTTGACGAGCCCGTATTTTTATGAGTTGTGCCGTATTTTGACGAGCCCGTAGAGCTCGTCAAAATACAAACAACGAGTAAAAATACTCAGCGATACTACGTAACAAAACGTCCAATAAGAGATTTATCATCTAACACGCCAAATTGTTATTTCAGTGCAGGCGAATTTCTTGAGTACAAATATCGTGTGATATTTGTGCTCGTCTCGCGCGTTATTTGTACTCTACGAAGCACAGTTGGATAATAACATAGGATATTCGGAGTTGGAGTAGCCAATCAGAGCGCGCCTTCACTGCTATCCACTGTTTTAGATTATTCTAAATCTCGATATATATGGAGGCTCCTGTGTGACAAAAGGCCCGCTCTTGTTCTGAGAAGATGGGATTAGGTACCGTGAATAGAAAAAAATGGAAAAAGATTGGTATCGGATGAGTTTTTTTGTAACCATGGCTGGTTCGAAAAGTGATCCTTGATTACCTCTTTGCTCTGAGGAAGGGCTAATGCTCGAAACGCCATACGAAGGAATCGAGATGGTTGAAATTGTGCGTCAGTACCTATGAACATGCTGACAAAAGGCTAAGGTGCTACATGTTATTAAGCACACAGTTACTTACAGGTCTTTACACAAAATAAGTGGTGGATACCTCAACGCACCAATCTTTCTGCATCATGCTTTATTGTGATACCCTTTCTTTTACATTGAGCTGACCTTCCGATGGGCCAAAGATAAGAGTATCACGTAAACTACAAATCGGAAGCCTTTTATAACCTTGATACCGCATTTGTATCACGAAAGCTGACAACGTCATGAACTGCCTCTACCTTTTTCAGTAATTAATCTGACAATAGCGCTTTATACTAATGACGTCATGAAATTTTAGACCCCCGCGTGACTCAGACAAACTCCACTTCTTAGAGAGCTACAAGGGAAATGGCAAGTAGTTCGCTTCATTCCCTTACTGGTCTGACCGAAGAGGACGGCGTTCCTGGCTCCATATTTGAAAGAGAACCGGAAGAATACACTGTAGACCAGCTAAAACGATGGTTAAAATGTAGGGGCTTAAAATTCAGCGGTAAACGAGAAGATCTTGTGCATCGAGTGAGAGACTGTGTGAGCTGCGGGAATTATCACACCCTTGATCCGGCAATCGATCATGGAAAATGGTTTGCTGCCAAAGTCCTTCAAGAAAATTCTGATGTATAGAATGTAAAAAGGGGGTTGACAGGCCTACACGACTCCCCAGCGCGTGATTAGAATAGCCTATTCAAAGTTTGGCCCTCACGAGTATGTCTTTGAGCGATCGCCCTCTTTTGTAAGATACGAGCGGCGGATTTTTGTATATTTCGCTCAATACTAGTTGTATTTCTATTAAATGCCAGTTTAAGTAGTTTATGTTTATGTAGTTGTCATTGAATAATTTCTGTTTCTTTGACGCTGGATTTTCTCTTTCTTTCGGTGCTTTTCTCTTAGGAGCATGTGCTCGACTTACTTGAGCTGGTCTTAGATTTGCCTTCAGTGGGTCGGGAAATTCGGCTGTTGGAGCTTTTTCGCCTGGCCAGTGAAGAGCACAAATATAAGCGTTTCTTGTTATGTTTTCTCCGTGAAAAATTCACGCGAACAAGCCACTAGCCAACGCTTGCACTTTGCCATGTCTCGCGAAGGTTTTGGGAAAGGAATGCATACTTTCTTCCCCGATTCCTCTAACTCTTTGAGTGATTTTGGCCACTTATCTGCATATCTTGAGTCTATCTTACACTCACCCCAACAACAGTATTTGGTACCAACCATGCCGCTTCCTTTTAGAACGCTAAGTCATTTTTTGACGAAATTTTCCGTCGTTTTGTTTCAATTTTACAGCTCTAGCTCATACATTTCCTTTAAGCTGGTCGCAGTGTTTGTCTGAGTCTGTGCGGGGGGGCTCATAGGTTATCATGTAACAAAATCTATTTTTAGTAATGGTATAAGGCGCTAATTTTAGCTCCGTTATATGAAGAAGGGTCATAAACGAAACGCAGCTGCCACCTAAAATTCAAACTAAAAGGGAAGCCGGTGTTAGGAAGAAAATTTGCCCTTAGCACTCAAATATACATCTCCATTAGAAAGTTCGATGATAATGTTGATCATCTACGATATTGGCACCAATCTAGATGACTTTACGTAATGTTACATTAACTCGATGCGCACAAGTATAAAGCACCAATGTAGTCAGGAAGTAACACTCATAGGAGAATCTGTGGTTGTGGAAATCTATGGAAAGCTTTTCTCTGAACCTTACAAGAATTATCCGAGGAAGAATCTACGACATATACAGCAATTCCGATTTTCACGCAGCCGAAGCTTCAAACACGTTTCTTTATAGAAGTAAACTTTCGGCTTCCAGGCTTTGAAAGCTGATGTAAAAATGCGTGAGATGGAAAGTATCTGCTAACTAGAGAAAGAAAAGAAAAGAAATGAAAAGATGAAGATAGCAACAAAGTTTAAACGAGCATAGGGTCGGGAAATTATGACCGTCATCATTGTTGTTTGCTTTGGATGATAACTCGTAAGTTTCCTTCGTCAATTACATTTGCATTATTCCTATGAGTAGGGTAGATTTACATGTTTGATTGTTTTTCACACTCTGCAAGTGTTCCTTTCTCGTCTTAGTAAAACACCATTTACAATCAACAATACTGTTTCCAAGGACAGCTGGAGCGGTGTGCTAAATGTACCATACTACTCTTAAGATGTTGCGTGCAAACTACTGGCTGAAGGAACTATCAGGCTTAGGAATATTTGGTGACGAGTTCTGAGAAAAATTTTTTACTGAGACGTAGGAAGGGAGGACAGGTGAAGAGCCATTACTAAAGAAATAAAACCCTACTACAGCAGCTGTGAGCAAACAACGGGCGTTCGCTTCGACACAATACGTAAATCGTGATCGACAACAGCCGAATTCCCATTGGCTAAGGGCGAAGAACACGTTCTCTTGAGGAGAACAGATATACTAAGATCAGATTTAATTACTTACATGTAAAAGCGTCATTCCGTTCAAAACACAATTTTTTTTTATCATGTACTGCGTTTGCATCTGTGTTCTGTTGATGAACATCTTCTATATGATGTCCAGTGCAGTCGGATTACAAGGTAAATTCTGGCTCCTAAAATGATGGCAAAAATATTCACTGAAAATAGAAAACTTGGGGAAACCTGGGGAAGTTTACGTTCACAAAATAAAAGTCAGTGTTAAATGGGCCGGCATAGTAGTTAGGATCCCGACAACACCTTACTAAAAAAAATAATCCAGATGTTACAACAACAACGTTATTTTATATTTGTAGTTTTAGTGATTATTACAAGAAATAAAAGGAGCACTGGCTGCCTTAGAAAATAATAATGGGAGACTAAAAAATGTTCGGCAGCTATACCTAAAAACACAACAACATTTATCTTCAGGGTTAGGTATGAAATACAAAATGCTCGGGTACACACACAAACGCACGCACAGAGAGACTCCTGCTCCCTAATAAACTCGCACGGACACTTTACAGCCAAAGGATATGAAAAATTAAAATTAAAAAAAAAAACTCGGGAACACAATCAATGATTATCAATAAAACTATATTTTCTGCATGAATTTGAATTGCTTTAGAAGTAAAAGCTTGACGTTATCGATGATAATGTTTGAAATTCTAATACCCCTAAACTTTAGACTGAAAATGCAGTAGATGATTCTAAACTTTGGGCGAGCGTAATGATTTTTACTGAACAGTTTAAAGGTTTAATAAAGAATATTCTCAGCAAAAATGAAAAAAACGGATCACAAGTGGGGGTACATGTTGTTCGTGACAGTTGTTTTTCAACAATGTTGGATAAAAGGTTAAAATATTAGATTGCTCAGCAGACAACATTAATCTCTTGGAAAAGAGAGCTGTTTTGTAAAACTAAAAAAATGTGATTTTTCTTAAAGTTCCCTTTTATTATGTACATGGAGGTAGGAAGGTTGTTTGATTGGTTCTACCCTGAGTAAATTATGTGCATGCATGGTTGATTCTAAGCGACGACTTCCTACCTGACAACAACCAATTGCAATACTGGAGGGAAAGCCTTCTTTTTTTCATCCTCTGAGCCAAATATCCAGAGTGACTACTCTTTCAGCCGAGTTTGGTGTCATTATGACTCCAAGATATCTGTAATAAAAGTTTCTACAATAGGTTGTTTATCAATTATTAATAGTGTTACCTTTTCAGTGTCAATTTATTTTGAACTGAATGGAAGATAGCAAAATTGGACTTATCAGTATTCGATGAGAGTTTGTTTGCACCTGTCCAAGTTCAATCTTTGTCAGTTTGTCAAAATTACTTTCGTGTGAATTAACGTACTTGTGTTGACTTCCAAACTTATTCTTCATTAAACCGCTGGTTGAAATTCGAATAGTAGACGCTGGTTATCACGAAGTCTGCCCTTTGAAGTCCTTTGAATGGATTGAAATCTATATTCTATATTCTGAGGCTCTTAGCAAACGTATGAATCGCGTTGGATTTGTTCACAGAGGTGTAATGGTGGTTATGTTTTTGAAACAAAAAAGAGAATTTGATTGCCACCATTTTGTATTTATTTTCATCGAACAAACTGCGGTGTTTTACAAAGATTTCTAACCTAAGAAAAGCTTTAATTGCAGTCGTGTAAAATTACGATGATATTCTCCGTGTGTTTTATATCGCCAGTCAGCTGCTGACAAGTCACCTGCCTTTCGCATCACTCTGTCAGTTTGACCAAACAATAGCAAAATGTTTACCATAGTCAATCTCAGGTCGTATGTCGAAGGCTTATGTTGTCTACAAAGTAAACGAAATAATACAGAGGAGAAATTCCACATCTACACGTGCTTGTTACTTTGAAATGTCTATATCATCATCAGCAGCAGATTATTATTGTCATCATTATAATTATTATTATTATCAAAATTATTTTCATTGTTACAACTAACCTCCTCACGAAGGAGACGACGGAATTCCTGTGGAATTGAACTTTTGCTCTCTTCGAGTTCTCTTGAGCCGTCAAATCAATATATATACATCTTATTAAACGTTTTGTTGTGTAGTATCGCGGAGTATTTTTACAAGTTGTGCCGTATTTTGATCAGCCCGAGTAAAAATACGTGGGGATGCTACACAACAAAACTTTTGATAACAGATTTATTATCCAACACGCCAAATTATTATTTCAGTGCGGGTGAATTTCGCGGATAATTATTTACGGGGAGTCAGGAAAAAAGTATGCAGAGTGGAACCAGGAATTGGCGCGTTGTTGTGTTGCTGTTTCTATTTTGTTCAATAAATGATGCAATTTCACTGCTTTTCTTCGTTAGATTTATGAAATAAACTTAGATCAATATTTCCCAGCCATTCCTGCTCTTCGTCGTCAGAAAAATAATTTAAATTGTCCGCCATTTTTTTCGTGACTTCAATCCAACTTGTCGCTTGCGCGATGCGAGAGAACCTGTCTAACCGGTTCTCTGGAGTACAAATACCGCGAGATGTTTGTACTCGTTTTGGATGTTATTTGTACTCTACGAGGCACAGTTAGATAATAATATAATGTATGGGTAAGGTCCTAATTTTATTATTACTCACTTGATCAGCGCGTTGATCGCAGAACACCTCCAAGATAAGCCATCCAAGATGTTAGCTAAAAGGAAGCAAACTTAATCATGTTTCCATTAAATTGCAGTGATATATTTACCCATATATGAACAACGCGTTTTGAGTGCTTGTCGTCTTTGATTTTACCCTGCGAGTACTGAAAATGTTCTCATTTGTAAATAATGTTTTAAGGACTGGAATTTCGACCATTCGGCGACTCTTATGAGCTCCTCGACCAAATGTGTCAAATAAAGAGTAAACAATAATCAGAAAAGGACCGCTTACAAAAGCGCAAAAGAGATTTCCGAAAAAGTGGTCTCTCTTCTCTGTCATAATCTATTTCTGCAGCCCAAGACACAAGGCTGTAAGACTTGATAGACTGCTGCTTAAAAAAAAGTGATGTAGTTAAGTTCATACACAAATGATATATTGATGCTTTCTTTTCACTGATTACCTCGCATATACACTGAATCGAGATATTTGATAATCATATCCTTTTGTGTTTCCATGTAAATACGAGGCCTGTAAGTCCAGAACAATGGTAATTCAAATTGGACGCCATATTTCCCGATTTGGTGTAGACCTTTATTCAAAGAATCCAAAAGGTTAAGCTTCCTTACCCGGGCACAGGTGGAATCTTTGGTTTCGCCCTCTTACAAATCTAAATCTAGCTTGTGTTGTTTCAGACTATGTTGCCAGATTCAAAATTTGGTGAAAATGTTTCTCCTGTCGTACAAACGGTTGTATATTTAAAGTTTTAAGAGTCGAGCGATAAACCTCATTGTTTATTGACTTGAACAATAATAACTCCTATTTTTTTAATGATAAATTTCACACTTGGAAAAGAAATTTATAAAATTAAGGAGTCTGAACTCCCGTTCTAAGCACAGCGTTAGCTTCATTGCTCAAACGAGACAAAGAAAGTCTGATCGCGTAGCCCCCACTTAGCCATGTCAGTGATTGGGGGACGCTTCTAAGGGGTATGAAGAATGGAGAAGGGAAGCCTCAAGATAATTGATGGGAATCTCAAATGCTCTTACGCCTTCCACTGATAATTCTTAAGGACCTTAAGATTTTACCGTTAGACGAAGTATTTAATCATGTGTTAAATACTTTTTGTTCCGTTAAGACTTCTCTGAAGCAGACCAGTGTCGTAATTTGGAGTTCAGGCCTGATAGAGCATTCGACGGCAGACGCTTTTTAAACCACGTGATTCGCGTTGCTGAAGTCACGATGAAGCAGTTTTGTAAAATGATGTGTTTTATGGAGCCAGACTGTGTCAGCGTTAATCTCGATAAACAACCAGATGTCAGTGGAAACTATAAATGTGAATTGAATAATGCTACTCACGAAGGACACGAACACGAGTTGAGGTCAAACACAAATTCCTCTTACCATGCTGTAGAGGTGAGTATTCATTTACTTGCAGTAAATGGTTTTAACCCGGGGGTAACATGTGAAGGTGTAGTCTGATCGTCCGGGTGAGTGTAGTCCTGAGAAGGACTGTTGTCGGTGGCAGTGACTGACGTTTCGACAACCTGTGCGGAAGTCATCATCAGAGTCAAGTGAGTGATTGTTGTCAGTAGTGACAACAATCACTCACTTGACTCTGATGATGACTTCCGCACAGGTTGTCGAAACGTCAGTCACTGCCACCGACAACAGTCCTTCTCAGGACTACACTCACCCGGACGATCAGACTACACCTACACATTCATTTACTTCTTACTTACGTTTAGAATCTTGTACACTGCAACACTGTTGCAGTTGTATCTATTGCTTTGTTTCAATTCTTTCAAATGTCGCGAAATTTTGCTTTCATCCTGGAAAGGAAATCACCTTTTCATCTTTTATCCCTGCGAGTCCCTTTCCTTGATATTTTTAGTGATACAAACTATTGAGAGCTTTATCAAAACATGAGTTTTCTTCTCAACATAGATTGCGAAGGTAATGTAAATAAAGCTAGAAATATGAACAAGACACTTTCAGTCAAGCTTACTGATATTGTTGTATTTCTGCGTCAGAGCACTTGTGTGAAAAACCCTTGCAAAAACAACGCTGTGTGTCAGAGCGGTTTTAACGAAGAAGGTTTTCGCTGTTTATGTCCTGCTGGATGGAAAGGACAGTATTGTGAGGTCAATTGTAACACAGGTAAGCAATAATTCTCCTTTCATTAGGTACCTTTTCAAAAGGGTTAACAGGAAAATGAAGCATTTACTAACCTTGTGTCACTTCTGCAATAGACCGCAATTACTATCGGTTTATTTTCTATCGCCTCCTGCTCGTGATTTACAGATTTATCGATTCTTCTCCCAACGTCTCGAGTGAGTTACCACGCTGGTAAACCGATAGAAAGTGCGGTCTGTTGCTGCTATGAAATAACTATGGCTTTACCGGTGCGGTAAAAAGTAAGTTTTTGACCAGTCACGGCGCTTGTTTTTGTTTCTCAGTTGTTTTATAATAGTTATCAACTTTTCTTTCTTCATCGACAGAACACTGAAACAACCGTTTTATCCCGCCATTATCAGTTGTTGATTAACTTATTTGTTCATGTTTTTTTTGTGTGTTTTTGTTTATTTTTTTTTATTTGATAATTATTGAAAAAAAACTTAACGAGCTGTGTAAGCGACCATACCAAGACTTTGTGATGTAAAATAATATAGATAGGCTACTTACTAGTCGACTCACAAGCAGATCTGTTGTTGATGATAGCGTATTTCGTTCTTTCAGACATTGATCATTGTGTTGAGGAGTTACACAACTGCAGTCTTGATGCCTTTTGCAGCAATACCAAAGGGTCGTACAACTGTACATGTAAACCTGGATTCACCGGAAACGGCCAAGACTGCGAAGGTTTAGTTTTCAGCATTACAACCCAGCTTGTTAAGCAACTATTCGGATCTTGTCTAAATTGAAGTGAATAGTGTGCAGAGCAAGCTTACTCAGTACAAGTTGATAGTTTGCTGTTGTCTTTTTCGCTTATTCAGACATCGACGAATGTGCTGAGCAGTTACATAATTGCAATCTAAATGCAATTTGCTACAATACCAAAGGATCCTACACCTGTACTTGTAAACCTGGATTCGTTGGAAATGTGGGAGAATGTGAAGGTGATCATTTTCTTGAATAAAATTATATGATAAAAAGGTTCGTAAAGGCTATCACGAAAAGAGCGGCACTTTCCAATTTAAAAATTTCAGCATAGAAATGCAAGGTAAAGGGCGTCGAGTGAACCTCGTCGAGGTTAGAAGAAGTGACTGTTACATTCAAGAATCAAATTTGGTTGTTGGAGAAACCAAAGAAACGTCCAATACAAACAAACAAACAGTTTGACACAAACAAAAGCTATGTCATGCAAATCAAAAAAGAAAAGTTGAGTTGGTAACCAACATTGGTAGGTAATGGGTGGCTGACAGTCAAGTATACTACTGCTGCTATTGGTTTTGATGTTTGTCTTTTCGTTTGTTGACTGTTTTTTTAGACATTGACGAGTGCGCTGAAGGTTCACATAACTGCAGTCTTAATTCCTTCTGTAACAATACCGAAGGGTCGTACAACTGTAAGTGTAACCCCGGATTCACTGGAAATGGCCGAGGATGCGAACGTAAATAAATCAAATTTTGTGCTTTGGGAAAAATCAACGTTAGTAAAGGTTTACTTGAGAACTGAGGTTTACATTTGAACATTTCACCAGCGAAAGTAAAGCTGTCTCAAAAATGTTCAAATCTTGACGAGTTCCCGCATACTAAATCTCCAGGCAGCGAGTAGAGGATACCAGTCATGAAAAATATCGATCGGGTACTCTTTTTCTCGCATGGGAGAGCAAATTGTGGCATTTGGTTTTATTCTGGGTTTTCAGGATCTACTGAGAGCAGACATCCAGGATTTTCCAATGTGTAGAGTTAGGCGGCTTTTAATCCCCCTCAAAAAAATTTTGATATCATGACTGTGCTTTGTTACAACCCAACTACTGTTCTGTTATGAAATACGGATCCATAAAGGTGATAGTAGTAGTTAAAAGGCACCTCAGACCGTTGCTGTGACAATTTTAGAGACAAACATTTTTTGATGAAGTTTGGAAAGTAACCGGACAATCTCTTCGGAACGAGTTATCGTTTCACGATTACCCGATGATGAGAAGGAAGATGAATTGGTAAACTTGCGTGAGACACCTTAAAGGCTGCAATTGCCAAGAACAGGCATGATCAACATTGGTTAGAAAAAATTTACTTATTTCCCCCCTTGCTTTTGCTGATTAAATGTACACAGTGGTAGTTTAAATAATAGTGCTAATACCGCTATCGTATTATATAAAGTATTATTAGAGCATTACCGTCTAAAAAGTGGTAAAGTGTTGGTAATTACCCTTTTTCCGTTGATTAATGTTAATTTTGTATTTAAAAATATATACATATATATTAAATACAGCATTAACATTAATCAACAGAAAAAGGGTACTTACTAACAGTTTAATCATTTCTAAAATCCCCTGAAGGGTGAGTAATCACGAAACAGGCTTGTAGGGACCAAAGTGTAGTCTTTGTATTTTCTAACTCACCATATATATTTTACAGTTATTCGCCGAAGGCGAGTTGAATATCGTCTAATAATCCCGAGACGAAGTCGAGGGGATTCTTCGACAATATTCACTGAACCTGAGGCGAATAGTTGTTTTAGTATAATTTCAGAGCTGAACAACCGAGAAATTTCTAAAATCATAACATTTTAGTAACATTTATTAACATTTTATTTTACATTTTATATAAACCGCGTGGAGCGGTTTATATAGCATCATATAAGGAACCGCTCGACCAATCAGATTGCTGGAAACTCTTTGCTCAGCTCTGAAATTATACTAAATATATATATCCATTTCAATTTTTCCGTATTGAAGTGCTCGATACATAAATGTAGAGCGCAATATATCTTGAGAAGAAGCGTGGTCGTTGTATTTTTCTTTCTCAACATGTATATATATATATATATATATATACACATACATAGATATATATACATATATATATAGTAAGTCGTTAGTGGAACTCTCAGGCCAACAACAAAGGTGCACCGCGCCAGGAGGATCAATAAAGATTCGCAGTCCAAACCTCAAAGCAAACACGAACGTAGAAAGTTTAAAAATTGCGAGGATAGACCACTTCTGACGTCAAAAATATAAAAAAAATTTAATAAAAAACGTTTCGGTCAGAGACCTTCTTCAGTTATTTACAACTTTTGAAATAAAAAAGAGAGCATTAAATAAGATCGAAGTGCTAATGATCACGAAATTACAGATAACGACTAATGAACTGGTGCCAATAAAAAGATAACAAAAAACCTAATTACAAAGAAAGCAATGGACAAGATACAAGAAACAAACCCTAAAAACTAAGAGATAAGAATACTAAATATGTTAAAATGAGTGGCGTAACCAATTGCAAAGAAGCAATGCGGCAAGCAAAAAAAGGGAGAGGCCCACTTTTAACTACAACTGTAAACCGTAACAAAATCCCAAAACAAGGCCTTTGGAGCCCGAAAGGGCAAATTAGTAACAAAATCCATGGAGGGGCCCTTAAATGATACTAATCATAATAAGATCCCTTGGTAGGGCGTCTGAGTCCAATCCACTCCTAAGGGGCCAACAAAATCCAAGAAAAGGGCCTTTGAACGATCAATTAGTAGCGCCTAATATAAGATGGAAAATTAATTATAGCAAATTCTATTTTTGGAATGAAATTCCTTTCTTTTATTCAAACCATGGGGTGCCAAAGAGAACAACTGAGCACTCCAAAGAATTCTCCAAAGCCTCCGCCATCCCTAGAAATAATTTACTCAGGACTCGTGGAAAAGAAACGAAGAAACTATTTCCATTTGTTATTACATTTAATCCTAACTTGCCCGACGTAGGCAACATAATCAGAAAGCATTTGTTCATTCTGCAATCTAACCTCAAATTGAAAGAACTTTTTCCTCGAAGTTCTATCATACCATCTTTTCGTCGATCGAAAAATCTCAAAGAA